>NC_053124.1:3940476-4240476 GCF_010015445.1 Perca fluviatilis | reverse complement strand
ATGGACCCCACATCTACAGTTCGGTGGAGAGAAATAGAGCAAAACTTCACTGGAAGCCTTAGACTGCAAGACCTGGCCTTTGCAGGTGTTTGTCCAAAAAAGTGTACGCCAACCGCCTTAAAGGTCCAATATGTAATACATGTACAGTAATAAATCCCAAAATGACACCAATGCCTCATCAGATATTAAAGTGATGGTTCGGAATAATTTCACCCTAGGGTCCTTTGCACCGTGACCTCCAGCCAAACACCCCCCCCAGAAGCTTTTTTCACCTGGGTCTAACATTGGGAGAGTTAGCGTAGAGTAGCGTTATCAGCTGAATAGCTTAGCGCAGAGGCTAATGGACCCACGTTTGTATCTCGTAAATGACCCCACTAATAATGCCCGAAATGATACCAAACGTCTACACTAGTACATATAGGTTATGCACCCAAAACGATGGATTGAAAAGTTTGTAAGTACACCAGAAGTTTATGTAAATAACACTTGCCTGCTGGCTTCTGCTCTCTGCTGTTGTTGCTGCTGTAAGATGAGTGCTTAGGGCCGTCTACAAATTACAACACCGAAAAGAGATGCAACAAAAATATTTTCATAATTTAACTTTTTTAAGTAAGTGCTCTAGTATAACTAGCAGGAGACAATTAATAATTGAGGTAAGTTTGGAGACATTATCTTATTTAATCATTAAATTAATAAATATTTTTGTTGTATCTCTTTTCGGTGTAGTAATTTGTAGACAGCCCTAAGCACTCGTCTAACTGCAGGTAGCAGCAGCAGCAGCAACAACATAGAGCAGGCAAGTGTTCATAAACTTCAGATGTACTTACAAACTTTCCAATCCATTGTTTTATGAGTACATAATATTTGTACTAGTGTAGAAGTTTGGTATCATTTCGGGCATTATTAGTGGGGTCATTTACGAGATACAAACGTCGGTCCATTAGCCTCTGTGCTAAGCTATTCAGCTGATACTCTACTCTACGCTAACTCTCCCAATGTTAGACCCAGGTGAAAAAAGCTTCTGGGGGCGTGTTTGGCTCGAGGTCATGGTGCAACGGACCCTAGGGTGAAATTACTCCGAACCGTCACTTTAAGGAAACATGTCACTGCATGAAAAGTGGGATTTCCGTCAGTATGTGGCACTGTAGATTGTCGTGGAAATTCAGGTTTACGACTGCACATGACAATTTACAGGCAACACCGAAAATTGCCGTGAATTGTCGGAAATTTACGTGGGCCTTGCTTGGCAGTTGTCCCCCCATGACCCCCTCTCCCTCTAATTCTAGGGGATGCTTTAACATGTAAATGAAAATGCTGTGAGCTATACAAATGCAAATCAGGGTAGCAGCAGGGGGAGTTTTACCCCATGTGACATTTTTCTAAAAGGTATTAACTTCATTTTAAGAAAATCTCTTAAAATAGATCAGACTCAGTATAGCCTAATTGTAGACTCTTCAATTTTAGCTTGAATTGATTTATTTAATGAAAGTATGCTAGATTAATTACTGTGTATGTCATTAGCAATTGCCAATGTTATGTCAAAAAGATACACAAAATAATTTATTTCAACAATTAGTTTTAATCAGGCTTTGCCACAAAGGTAAAATGTGCATTCCATGATTCATTCACAGTCTCCTAGAGCTCAACCACAGCACATAGTGGCATGACTACAGTGGCCTTTCTTTGGTCTTGCTCATCCAACATTGTCTGGTGGAATGGAGACAGAGGCACCACTGTACAGTTTTCTAATGGCGTTTTTCCATTACATGGTACCTGCTCAACTCGCCTCGACTCTACTCGACTCTACTCGCCTCGACGCGCTGTGCGTCCGTTTTCCATTGCAGATTTTAGTACCGCCTCAGCGTGGCTGGTTGTCATAGCGACTGCCGTGGGCGTGGCTTAGTAGCGTTGCTTTTCCCCGTAAACATGATATCAAAGAGATAGTTAACGTTTACTGCTCCAGATTTCCCACTGTGGTCAGAAAGAACAGAGGAGACACTTTTTTTCTCTCACATATATATGACTCTAGAGTCGCTACTCGCGGAGATAATCACCGTCACTCTCTCACTTCTCCCTCGCTCACCAGCTCCCCACACACACACATCACACATGCACACACCAGCGCACAAGTATAAACATCAGGCCACTTGTATGCTACGGAGAAAGCTCTGCGTGGAGCCTCCGGCAGCAAAAAAACACCGCTGGCTAAACTATTTAAAAATGCCGTCTCTCGCTAGCAATGCAGTGATCAGTGACGATTCTTTCCGACCAGTAAGCAGCCTGCAGGTTTTCACGTCACCTTTTCGGCTCGCCTCAGCTCGCTTGGAACCTCGACTGAGGTGGTACTAAAAAAAGTATCTGTTAGCAGGTACCAGGTACTTTTTTTCGTAATGGAAAACCAAAAAAGGCGTGTAGAGTCGAGGCAAGTCGAGCAGGTACCATGTAATGGAAAAGCGCCATAAGAGAAGTCTTTCTGCTGACACCAAAACACTGTGCTTCACATAAAGCATATCAGCTTGTCATTGCATGAAAAAGGTCCCAACCATTTGTCTTCTTAAAATACTGGCAAATTCAGCACCATATTCACATGCCCATGGCATATGAAGCTGTTGGCTCTGCTGAAATGGCCTCATAATCCAGACTTCAATTGTCCTATTGTTATTAAACTTTCCCAGTAATCCATTAAAGCTCACTGTAATTCACCTCCACACCAGTGTGTGCGCTGTTCGCGCCCTGCTGGTTAATCTGCCCCTCTTTGTGCAATATGAATATGTTTCAGGTGCATTCATAGATGTGTTCGTAAGCAGTATATCACGCAGTACTGATTGTCTTTATTGATTGATTTTACAGCTGCTGGAAGCGAGACAGAGTGTGCTGGCTGCGGGTGAGGTGGGCATTTGGAAGTGCGCCACCATAGACCTGATGATCCAAAATACAGGACAATGCACCACAGACGTCTGCAAAATGGACCGAATTCAGACCGAATGCTGCCGGTTACCTACAGCTCCGAACCGGCCGCGGGTTAGGTGTGGACGGACCCAGAAAGCAATGAGTCGGCGGACCACCGGCGGTGCTCCAGAGGCAGTAGAAGCGTCAGAATGGCGTAATCGCAAACACGTTTGCCGGCGCACCGCCGGCAAACGTTCCGAGGCCGGCCTTCGTTCCGAGGCCGGCCCGTGGGCCAACCGCCGTTCCGCCGCCGTTATACCAAAGGTGGCCCGTCGGAGGCAAACGCTATTTTCGAGCGATCTGCCGCCGCTTATTGTGTGTGTGTATATATATATATATATATATAAAAATTTATTTATATTTAATATTTATAGCATGCAGTTTATCAAGAATAATGATTGATCAAACCAGACAAATTTCCATTTGGCGTTTTAATTCCACATTTCAAAGTACAATAACTGTCATTGAAACAAGACGTGTCAGATCACTTAAATACACACCCACACACACATATATTATATATTTACACATACATACTGAGGTAAAAACAGTAGTAGAACAGACCATTATAACTGCAATGCTGATTTGTGACACAAGGATTTACAAATTCTATTTAACAATAGAATAAAAGTTAAGCACTGTGACAAAACTAAAAAAGCAAATGTTAAAAACAGAGTAAGTAGAATATTTGGTGAAATAGGATTTCCAAGCTATTTTTAATAGAATAACAGTTAAGCACACTGATGGAATGAAAGTAGAATTTGGTACTAGTTAATGTGCAATATCAAGTAACAGGTTTGAAATAGGATTTACAAACTATAATACCATTGTTAAGCACTGACTGAATGAAATAAGCCAATACTAAAGTTACGTTAAGTAAAATATTTGGTACCAGAACAGATAATGAGCAGATATCAAGAATTAGAGGTATAATCTAGGATTTATAAGCTATATTTATAAATAGAATAGTTAAGCACTGTAACAATGAAATAAGCAGCAAATTGTATATGAAGTAATTTAGATCTTTGGTATCAAAGAATGTGCAGGATATACCAGGTAATATACATTTTGACATTAAATTTACACATGACAACAAGTGGAACAAACACAATTAACAGCAGGAAATCTGGCTGTAGAGAACACAGCCAATCAGAATGTGTGGAGTGGTTGGGGTCTATGTGGGGTAGTGGGCTAAGAATTGCAGGACAGTGTAAGTAATGATAATCAGTCTTTCAAGCCTGACTACACGATCTCCAGAATGAGGCAGCGCAAAATGGGCATATCTTCAGTGATCCCTCGTGCGCCTGTATAAAGGACAAACAACCTCACCATCCCATATCCATCCAAGGCGTTGCCCTCAAGGCAGGGTCATGGGGAATAAAAAAAAAAAAAGAAGAAAAATAAATTTCCACAGTGAATAGTGTGGATTGCTTGAGTGTAGTCTGGCACTTCTGGCTTCTTGATGTTACTGACTGCAGGATAAAGAAAGCGTTCCAGTTGTCAGTGATAAGGGGGTGTCAGTAGTCAGCCTAGGTTTAAGGGGTTGGCTGTGGGTCCCTCTCAGCTGTGTGGCGCCTTTTTCCGCCTTCACGGTCAGATGCTCCTTTCAGGTAACACGTAACGTTAACCTGGACCGCCTCATCAGTGGCTCTCCAACAGACACATTGGCAGTGAAATGTTGCTGCATAGTGTCCATTTTGTTGTCCATGCTACGCACAACATCGCCAAACTCTCCAAGACGTCGCAGCATTAGGGTCTGATCTGCACCTACAGGGGTTCCCAGAATAAAAGAATAAAGTAGACAGTCCTGGTCCCTCAACTACTAAACTATGACATTTATATCTAGGTCTACTACATGTACAGGTGGCCCCAGTGGGAATTAAACCAACAACCACAGGTGTTTGCAAGTTTACCTGATTGCCAAGTGCAAGCAAACGTCTTCAACATTGTCCCAACTTGCTTCACCTGATCTTGAAGTGAGCCGCTGTCATCCGAAGCTACAAAATGAAAAGGCATTTGGTAATTTTGAACCTACATTACACACAAAAAAAGTAAAATTTAAGAAAGAGTGCATGTTCTCACCTGCTTTTTTTTTGGGGGGGGGGTTTTTTTTTTTGGGGGGGGGGTTTTTTTCTTGGGCGGGGGTTTTTTTTTGGGGGGTCCCCTCAAAAAAACAAAAAAAAAAAAAAAAAAAAAAAAAAAAAAAAAAAAAAAAAACCCCCCCCCAAAACTTTTTTGGCAACGGACACCCCCCCCACTCAGTTAGCTTATCAGTGACAAAGCTGTCCATTCAAAATAACCTGGAGAAAACATAGCAATATAGCTAGAGGTTAGCAACAATTCGAAGACTTGACCCGCTTCTTTAAGTAACTCTCACTACTTCAACCAGTAGAGCACTGTATAATATGATAAGCACGGCACAGCTGGTAAACATTAGTCCATTATTGTGTTGCGTCGCGATAGCCGTGGCTACATGCCAACCACAGAATTAGCTACCACGGCTAACGCTAGTCTCAACGTAGCAACTAGCTAAGCCATCGTCATTTATTTCAGCAAATGGTGCTAAACTAGCAACATGGACATGGACACAGAAAAGTTTACGTTACATCAACAGTGAAAATACTCGCTTACCTTGAATACACGACGAAGTTGCACCGAAGAAGCACAGGCCAAAACGGATTGAGCGTGAAGCGACGGTTATTTCCAACGACTGTTGTGAGAAAATTCAAAATTCCAACAACTGCGGCGGATGGGGGGCGTTCTTCTTCTACGGGGGTAGAGAGGGCAGGAGGTGTTTCTTCTTCCTCTTCTTCTGAATTTCTGGCAGACTGATGTGTATGTTATAGGGGCAAGGGTTTAATATATTAACTTATTTCTTCTATTTCTTAGTTAATATATCCATGTTTAGAGGGTGTGTCAATTTATTTCTCCTACAAATGGTGATACTGTTTTATCATAATGTACACAACACACAAGTGTGATTGTTCATATTATAAATGTTCACATGACAATATAATAATAAAAAATACATTGAGAAAAAAAAAAAAAAAAAAAAAAAAAAAAAAAAAAAGAAAGAAAAAGCCAACCCTATAACCCAGAAAATGGTTGCTCTCTGAAAAAATAACCCATGATTTTAACCCAACATAAATAACCCAGAAACTGGGTTGAAGAAATAAACCAGGAGTTTTTAGTGTGTGTCTCAGATGTGCATAAATCAAAGAAATGTAAACAATTTTCACCTAAGTGTATAAAATAATTCGATATATTTTACATATATTACTGAATAATCGATTCAGAGTTTCAAAGTAATTTAAATGTCATTTCCTAAACCTTACCTTATCATGGAATCAAGAGTTATAAACCCTAATGGCTTTGGAGCAAAAAAACTATTTGATGTAATTCACATATAGGCTATTATGATTTTATAATCGCTTCAAATGTGAAAATTAGTTAAAACGCTGTCAGTTCCACTCTAACTCCCAACATGCCAAACCAACATGGCTGGTCGATTTTGAGAGTAGCCTTGTATTTCAAAGCGGCTTGCCATCAGCCGGCCGCGGTCCATTAGACAGAGGCAACCGCCAGAGAAAGTGAAGCAGTCGGCCCGCCAGCTGTCCGCCGGCGGCATCTCGCAAGAAATGGGAGTGACGTATTTGGCGGCAAACGTTTCATCCCCGCCAGCGGGATGCAGCGGCAAAAAGAAGCCCTGCAGATATTTTTTGCTATCTGGGGTACTGCTTCTCGATATTTAGGGCCCGAGCGCCGACAGCGGCGAAGGCCCTATTGAAACTGAAGGAATTATTAGGGCCCGAGCGCCGACAGCGGCGAAGGCCCTATTGAAACTGAAGGAATTCTTGTTTCTTTCTATTATTTTCCCGTCAAATGAATTGCCTTTTTGAGGGGCATAACATATTCAAAAACTTGCCAAATTTGGCGTTCGCATCAAGTCTGGTGAAAATGTACATATTTTATGGGTTTCGGGAATAGGCACACAAAAATGGCTCGCTAGCGCCCCCTAGAAAGTTAAGAAAATTGAGCCCCTGCAGTGCGTTTAACGTAGACTAACGAAACTTGGTACTCATATGTTGCATGTCAAGGTGTACAAAAAACTTCATTAGAGCCATACCCTAAGCCCAACAGGAAGTCCGCCATTTTGATTTCAAAGTTTGAAATTAGTGCGCTTTTGGCCATTTCCACATGTTGTACTTTAACGAACTCCTCCTAGAGATTTCATCCGATCAACTTCAAACTCGGTCTGTACCATCTCAAGACGTTAAAGAGGAAAAGTTGTTAAAAGAAAAACTTTTCGTCATAGGGCGTGGCGGCCATTTTGTGCTTTCGCCGCCGAAACAGGAAGTGGGTGTAACTCGAGTGTACATCGTCCAATTCGCTCGAAACTTTTCAGGATTCATAAGAGTCCAACCCTGAGGACAAATGAAGGCCGATATTTACTTAAAGTCATAGCGCCCCCTAGTGGCAACAGGAAGTAGGCCTAAAAGTCAAGGTGCTATACTTTGACGAACTCTTCCTAGAGATTTCATCCGATGGACTTCAAACTTGGTCTGTACCATCCCAACACCTTAACGATGAAAAGTTATTAAAAGAAAAACTTTTCGTCAGACGGTTTGGGTGTGGCGTGGCGGCCATTTTGAGTGTTTAGCGATGAACAAAGAAGTTGTTGTAACTTGAGTGTACGTTGTCGTACCTGCCCGAAATTTCTCACGATTGACAAGGGTCCAGGCCTGAGAACACCTACAGGCCAAAATTGAATTTTGGTCGTAGCGCCCCCTGCTGGCAACATGAAATGTGCCTTATATGACAAACATCATCCGATTTGCATGAAACTCAGAATGTGTGGTCTACATGTGATACTGAGCTGCCCCCTATAATATGACCACGCCCACTTACTCAGGCCACGCCCCCTTTCATAACATTTGAGGTAGGGTAGGTATTGAGGTATACCCTTGTGTGAGGCGTCATTGAACTCAGCACAGACTTCCTTCTTCATCGGTGATGGTTTGACCCGCCCCCTAAGCTTAAGCCACGCCCCTTTTCATAACATTTGAACCATTTAAGGTTGACCTTTGTGTGAGGTATCAATGAACTCAGCAGAGAGTTCCTTTTTAATTGGTGATGGTTTGGCCTGCCCCCTATGCTTTAGCCACGCCCCCTTTATAACTAATGACCCGTTTGATGTAGACCCTTGTGTGAGATATCATTGAACTCAGCAGAGACTTCCTTATTTATTGGTAATGGTTTGGCCTGCCCTCTATGCTTTAGCCACGCCCCTTTTCACAGCTGATGAACCGTATGACATAGAGTCTTGTGTGAGGTATCATGGTATCATTGAACTCGGCAAGGAGTTCCCTTTTCATTGGTGACGATTTGTGGTGTCTGAGTGCCGAGCGAATGAACGGTCGCAAGGAGCGGCGTCTGCCAGTAACCCCGACGTGCGGAGAGGCGCGAGGGCCCGTCCATCGCTGCTCGCAGCTTTAATTGATATTTGTTGTGTGTGTGCTGTGTGTCTTCGATGCTTTGTACACAGTTTTTTTCTGATTGCGTTTGTGTTTTGTGTCAAT
Source organism: Perca fluviatilis (assembly GCF_010015445.1). Classification (NCBI taxonomy): domain Eukaryota; kingdom Metazoa; phylum Chordata; class Actinopteri; order Perciformes; family Percidae; genus Perca; species Perca fluviatilis. The sequence goes on along the minus strand of NC_053124.1, from coordinate 4,231,948 downwards.
AAAGCTCTATCTTTGAATAAACAGCACGTTCCTGGCAAATAATTTTTCTTGGGATAACCATGACATGAATATACAACATAGCATATATGACATATGTATATATATATATATATATATATATATATATATATATATATATATATATAAATAAATAAATAAATAATTTTATATATATAATTTTATTATTATAATAATGGCCCAGTGACCAATAGCCTAACCCATGACAGACCTGCCAACCAATCATGAGAGATTTTTCTTGTTTAAAAGTAGTGGTTTCATCCAATCCTGAGTGAGGAAATTCCAGCCAGGCCAGACGTTCTCTGGCCAGGCGCCTATTCATATTCTAATTAGATCCATTAGAACCTCCGCGGGGGCTCTCCACATACGTCATGGTTCGTTTCCGACAATATGTGGCACAGACGAACGTGACGTTCACAGCCTGTAAATTGTCGATAACTGCCGAAAATTAGGGGGATTTCCGGGCGTTTACAGGCATTTACGGGGACGGAAATCCCACTTTTCATGCAGTGTGTTAAGCTGAAATACTATATTTTCTGACAACAATGCTAATGTTCTTTTTGAAATTTACGTTCCGTGACGGAATTTATGTTTATGTTTTGGCCTGTGTGTTGTTATCAACTGCCCAGTTTGACAGCCAGGCCGGGTTGCCAGATATACCTGTAAAAACGTAAACCCAGCGCACTACAGCTGTAACATTAGTACAGCAATGAAAGCAGCACACAAACGAACGGGATCAACGGAGATAGATTCTACATTAAAAAAGCGGCATGTTTCTAACAGTTCCGTGAACAGAGATGTAACAAACCCCGGATAAATATTGGAGATCTATTTGAAAGATGGAGACAGCTTAGAGCCCCAAAAGGATGCCGAGTGGGGTAATTTACTCCTGAATAGGTAAGCATTAGCTTCGGGCTAATTTATCACAGCTACAAGGGACATTGAATTATATAGCTAGAGTACCCGAGTTGGTTACTCGCAAAAACAATTGAGACACAGCCAGTAAAGTGATCCCGACTGGTCCTGGCTAACGATGTGTGACGGGGCGCATAGCTGCCGTCACGGTAGCGATGCACTACCTGTTTTAATCTCAAAGACTGAGTGAAGAAGTTGCTTGTATATGTTTGTTTGACTGTCTATGTCCAGTTATGTATACTGGTTTTACATCGTCTGTCATTCATCAAATTCCCTAGATTAATTTTTAATTTAATTTAATTTTTTTTTTAATTTTTAACATCTATTGCTGCGGTGATTTGCTATTTGATAGGCCTAGCTAAATGCATCTATCATTGTTTATTGTTTAAAAGCTATAGATTGTCACAAACATGACTTGTGGTGTATTATATTTTACAGCCAACAAGATACCTTGTGGCTGTGGTTAATTGTAATACCAATTGTATAAATTATATGTTGCATCTATCTAGATTGTTGGATATTTATGTTTGCTGTATGAAGCCATTACTGCCTACTCACCTGAGCCACCCCTGTGTCTTATGTTGGTATGTTCCAATTTGAGGGGCGGCGTCAGGCTATATAGAGTGGCCATGGTATTTGCTCGGGGGACAGAGCTGGAGTATACGTGAAGGTAGTAGGACGTAAGTCTGCTGGATGATCGCCACGTTAAACCTGATTTAAGGTCTATTAGTGAATAGTTGTGTATTTATATTTTTGATTGCTTTGACCAAAGTCAATTTTAATCTATTTTCTTGAAAGTGCTTTTTAGTTACTTTCCTTAATTTTGTTAATTTTTTCTATTATCATTTTTGCCTGTGGGCCTTAATTGGGACAGCTATAATAAAAGTCCATAATTTTCACATCACCTGTGACTCACCCTGTGTGTTAATACCTGCTCAAGACTACTCACCGCATCTACCCTCGACACGACGCCATGCTAACCCTGCTAAATGCTAACGTTACCGGAGTAAACAGCTGTTTACAACGTGTACAATGGTGAGTTATTTTAAGCCAAGAGAGGGAGGCTTTGAATCGGGTAGAGAGGACTGTGAGTTTGCGGTGTGTTTAGCAATTGTTGCCGCAATTCTAAGCTGATGAAGTGTGTTCAGTCGGGTAGTGCTATTTTTAGCAGTTCCTATCCTGGCGTGTGGAGAGGACGGCAAGGTTGTTGTTCCTACTGTAATTCTAAGCCGAAAAAGTGTGCTGTCAGTTGGGTACAGAGCTCCGCGTGAGCACGGGCTTTTATCACTGTCAATATAGCCATCATCTAACGTTAGCTACTCCGCTGTCTAACATTGTTGGATGCTGCAGTCTCAGCCTGCCAACCAACGTGAACTTCGAGTCTGGGCAGGAGGGGGCGGGGGAGACGACTCTCTCCAGTATTTTGAATTTGTACTGCAGTAACTATTTTAAACACTAGCTGTCAGTATTACATATTGGACCTTTAAGCGTAGGCGTTCAAAATGCAAGTCAATCAGCTAAATGACTTCATCTAGTGGAAAATCAAAAGAGGTGGTCTTTAGCCTAGAAAATAGCACATTGCACGCGTGTTCTGAGGGTGATCATTGGAACGTCCCTCAGGAGGAGGATCTCTCTTTTTGACGATATAAGGCGAAGCTAGACAAAGGAATCGTTAGCAAGCTTTGTCCGGACCTTGCTCAGGCTTTCCTGTGTGTTGATTTATTTTTGTACACAAAATTTTTTCTAATCTGATTCCCTTGACTTCTGTGTAGATCTTTTACGACTTTTTTGAACTTTTTTGTTCTTTAAACAAAACAAGAAGAGCAATCAAGCAGTCACAACAAGCGTTGGGAGTCCCCGCCGTTAATCTGGCCTTGAGCCGCGGACACTTAAAATGTACTTCCTCAGCACATAGTGGAATTTGTTCTCTATGTCATAAATTGTGCTAAGAAAAAATTGATTAAAAAAAGAATATCAAAATATGTACAGTACAGGCCAAAAGTTTGGACACACCTTCTCATTCAATGCGTTTCCTTTATTTTCATATTCTATTCTATTTACATTGTAGATTCTCACTGAAGGCATCAAAACTATGAATGAACACATATGGAATTATGTACTTAACAAAAAAGTGTGAAATAACTGAAAACATGTCTTATAGTCTAGATTCCTCAAAGTAGCCACCCTTTGCTTTTTTGATAGCGCTGCAAACCCTTGGTGTTCTCTCAATGAGATTCATGAGGTAGTCACCTGAAATGGTTTTCACTTCACAGGTGTGCCTTGTCAGGGTTAATTAGTGGAATTTTTTCCCCTTATTAATGGGGTTGGGACCATCAGTTGTGTTGTGCAGAAGTCAGGTTGATAAATCCATTCATATTATGGCAAGTACCAATCAGCTAAGTAAAGAGAAACGAGTGGCCATCATTACTTTAACAAATGAAGGTCAGTCAGTCCGGAAAATTGCGAAAACTTTGAATGTGTCCCCAAGTGCAGTCGCAAAAACCATCAAGTGCTACAACAAAACTTGAAACCGCCCCAGGAAAGGAAGACCAAGAGTCACCTCTGCTGCTGAGAATAAGTTCATCCGAGTCACCAGCCTCAGAAATAGCAAGTTAACAGCAGCTCAGATTAGAGACCAGATGAATGCCACACAGAGTTCTAGCAGCAGACACATCTCTAGAACAACTGTTAAGAGGAGACTGCGCGAATCAGGCCTTCATTGTCAAGTAGCTGCTGGGAAGCCACTGCTAAGGAGAGGCAACAAGCAGAAGAGATTTGTTTGGGCCAAGAAACACAAGGAATGGACATTAGACCAGTGGAAATCTGTGCTTTGGTCTGATGAGTCCAAATTTGAGATCTTGGGTTCCAACCGCTGTGTCTTTGTGCGACGCAGAAAAGTTGAACGGATGGATTCTACATGCCTGGTTCCCACCGTGAAGCATGGAGGAGGAGGTGTGATGGTGTGGGGGTGCTTTGCTGGTGACACTGTTGGGGATTTATTCAAAATTGAAGGCATACTGAACCAGCATGGCTACCACAGCATCCTGCAGCGACATGCCATCCCATCCGGTTTGCGTTTAGTTGGACCATCATTTATTTTTCCCAAACACACCTCCAGGCTGTGTAAGGGCTATTTGACCAAGAAAGATGACCTGGCCTCCACAGTCACCGGACCTGAACCCAATCGAGATGGTTTGGGGTGAGCTGGACCGCAGAGTGAAGGCAAAAGGGCCAACAAGTACTAAGCATCTCTGGGAACTCCTTCAAGAGACTACATGTTTGGTTAACCATTTCAGGTGACTACCTTTTGAAGCTCATCAAGAGAATGCCAAGAGTGTGCAAAGCAGTAATCAGAGCAAAGGGTGGCTACTTTGAGGAATCTAAAAGACATGTTTTCAGTTATTTCACACTCTTTTGTTAAGTAACCTACATAATTTCATATGTGTTCATTCATAGTTTTGATGCCTTCAGTGAGAATGTACAATGTAAATAGTCATGGAAATAAAGGAAATGCATTGAATGAGAAGGTGTGTCCAAACTTTTGGCCTGTACTGTACTTAGTAGCTCAATATATTGACTTAATATCTCAGAATATTGATTTAGTAACTCAATATATTGACTTAGTATCTCAGAATATTGATCAAGAATCTCAAAGTAATGAAAAACTTTAATATATTGACTTAGAATCTCAATATGTTGACTTTGTTTCTCAATATATTGAATTAATAACTCAGAATATTGACTAAGAATGTCAAAGTAATGAGAAACTTTAAAATATTGACTTAGAATCTCAATATGTTGACTTAGTATCTCAACATATTGACCAAGAAATCTCAAAGTAATGACAAACTTTAAAATATTGACTTAGTATCTCAATATATTGACTTAATATCTCAAAATATTGACTTAATATCTGAATAAATTGACTTAATATCTCAAAATATTGAGTTAGTATCTCAATATATTGACTTAATATATCAAAATATTGACTCAGTGTCTCAATAAATTGACTTTGGATATTAGAATATAACCTAAGAATCTCAAAGTAATGAGAAACTTTAAAATATTGACATAGAATCTCAATATGTTAACTTAGTATCTCAATATATTGGCTTAATATCTCAAAATATTGACTCAGTGTTTCAATATATTGACTTAGTAACACAGAATATTAACCAAGAATCTCAAAATAATGAGAAACTTTAAAATATTGACATAGAATCTCAATATGTTGACTTAATATCTCAAAATATTGACTTAGTATCCCAAAATATTGACTTAGTATCTCAATATATTTGACCTAATATCTCAAAATATTGACTACGAATCTCAATATTTTTACTTAGTTTCTCAATATATTGATTTAATGTCTCAAAATATTGACTAAGTATCTAAGAATATTGACTAAGAATCTCAAAATATTGAAAAACACATATACACAACAGACAACAGTTTGAGGCGAGAAACGACAGATACATAAATCAGGTTCCCAAACAAGTTGAACACAAGCAGCTCACACCTCAGGAAAACAAAACAGGATGCTTGTTCCAGAGACTATTGTCTAGATTTAAAAGTCTGATAGCAGACGGAATATAGGATTTTGACTAGCGGTTTGTTTTCCTGGGTGGTGCCCTAAAGCGCCAGCCTGAGAGCAATAATGTAAACTGTGAGGACACAACATGGGCGTGTTGGTCCATAATATGTTTGGCTTTTTGTACCACACGTTTTTTTCCAAATGGAACACAAGTCCCTCTGCTGAACTCCAATTATTTTGGAGCAGACCTTCACAATGCTGTGGAGGCTATTTCTGTCTTTCACACACAGACCATCAAACCAGCAGATTAATGAAACCAGCAACAGGAAAAATAAGATGGAGGAGTGGCTATATATGTGGATAAAAACTTGAATTATAAGATTTTAGACAGTATGACAACTGTGATAGACAACTTATTACAATGTATAACAATTGAAATCTGTTAAGAAAAAATGAAAAATGTTATCATTAGTTGTGTATATACAGAGCACCCTCTTCTAATAACGAAGTATTTAGGGACAGGAGTGAAAAATTGTTTTCAAAAATGAATCAAAAAGTAATGTTTCTCTTTGGTGATTTTAACATTGATTTGTTAAATCCAAACAAGCAATCACCTACCGGTTTTTACAATTTATGACACCAACTACAAGAGCAATCATCTACATACTGCACTATACTTAAGTTGTGGCGTAAAACAATGTTTTGTGTCTGCTTAATCCTTAATTTCAGTATAATGTTTTAGTTAATTTGCTACTTCATCATTTGACATAGGCCTGTTTAGTGGGTTTATGGGTTCATAGTGTTTTTGCTATGTTTTGCCTAAGATGTGGGGGGTAGATCAGCTGCTCACCATCTTAATCAAGGAGAGTGCATACAGCTGTGCCTGATTAGGTTCTCTCAGCACGGAGGGGCTGGGAACTCCTAAGTTGTACAACAATGGGTAAGATAGTTCTTCAGTGAAAGCATGCTTTTTATATTTGGGATGCCTTATTGTTGTGAGTGCACATATCTGTATAATTAGTAATATCAGAAGTAACTGTTCTATGCAAATGTAATGGTATTGTTCAGATCCTGAGTGTTTTGTTGTTCTTTTACTTTGGCTCACCTTATGCTTATGCGCAGGTTGTAGTTGCCAATTAGCTGAGGCTGAGAAGTTAAAAGTGCCTTCAGAAGAAGGGGAAGGGAGTAAGGACTTGGAAGCTTGCTGTGAAGGTTGTCGTTTTATACGTTTCCCAGGTTTCATTTTGTGCCCTTTGTTTGAGGTTTTTTTTTGGTATGATTTTTACCGACCATCATCGTATCATGAATTATGTTATCGCTCCCTTGCCCCCTTCCCCTTGCTCATGTCGGAGGATGCTCAAGTGATTTGATTGGAATGTGCAGTTGGCTATCAAGAATTGAGTTGGCGCTAGTGGCGCTCTTGTTAGAAGAAGAACATAATGATGTATGAGCTAAAGTGAAAGAGAGTGTTTTTGAGCATCCTGGAAGAAGGAGTTTTCTTAGGTGGCAGTAGAGGATGTCGATGGAACAACTACAATGTTTTGCAAATTTTGCCACAAGTTTGAGTCCAAGGCAGATAAAAGTGCATCGTTCAAAAAACTACAACAAAGTTGTATATGGGGACAGTAAAAATGGACTTTTGGCAAGTAGAATTTTGGGCGAATGAAAAAAATAACCTTAACGTTGAACCCTGGTATGTATGTATTTATTTATGTATGTATGTTTGTATGTATGTTCTGTTATCCTGATATATTTTGTAAATAATGATGTAGTTATGCAAGAAAACCGTGAGCTCATGCTTGATTGTTTTGCTGAGAGGCCCATAATCTGAAGAATTACAATGAATGGAAATGCATAGTGTATGGAATGACCATCATGATGAAGCAGTATAGGATTTAAAAGCAGCACTGAGATGAAAGGACTGCATATAACCAGGCCATCTGTGATCCAAATAGGCTTTTCATCAATCCAATTTCAAATTGAAGAGATGGAATTATTATTAGGTGTCTTTGCACAAATCTAATTTCATCAACAAGGAAGTAATATGCTTTCTCAGATTTTCAGGATCTCATTGGCTGAGATGGAATGGTATATACCTGCCTGCCGAGATAATACATTGTCAAAGGAATCAACGTTTGCAACTCAGTGGGGGTTTGCTCAGTGCTCAGTGTATCTATTTACCGTCCTTTCAGGGCAGGGGGCTCGGGGAGCAGGTGTGCATATGCACTCATGCATGAGATACATGGGCACGCAGTGTAGTTGGCGTGTATAAGAGAAAAATTATTGGAGCTGGTGGAGGAGCTGGCTGTCCTCTCCAGCAGCTCATTAGGAAGGAGAATAAAGTGGGCTCTTCCTTCCAGAGAGGCCTGTAGCAGCCAAACTGCCCTTTCACTTTAAAGATGATTTCATTTCATAACCTCAAGAGATGGGCAGGGGGACTTCATGTTATATTAATTTTGAGGTGCCACACAGACTGTAGGTTGGTCATTTTATTCTGCCAAAGAAAAGGCTGTGAATGAAGCACCTTTATCGTGGATCTTTCAGATAATGAATTTAATTTATCTGGTAAATTTGATGGAAACTAAAATTAAGGGCATCAAACAATGGAGAGCAGAGATCATTGGGAAATCATAGTAAAATGTTCAGAAGCAGTGTAAACTGAAGGGTTTGGGGATTTACCATCCTTCCATTGTTATCCGCTTATCTGGGGTCTGGTTGCAGGGCAACAGCTCCAGCAAACTTCCCTTTCCCGAGCCACATTAAGCAGCTCTGACTGGGGGATCCAGAGGCATTCCCAGGTCAGGGTGGAGATATAATCACTCCACCTAGTCCTGAGTCTTCCCAGAGGCCTTCTCCCATCTGGACCCTCCTGGAACACCTCCCTAGGGAGGCACCGAGGGTTCATCCTTACCATGCTCGAATCACCTCAGCGGGCTTCTTTTCACGCATAGGAGCAAGTTGAAAAACTTACAAGTCATCTGTAAGTTTTTCACAGATGACTGAGCTTCTCACTCTATCTCACCAGTCACCCTCCTGAGGAAACCCATTTTGGCCGCTTGTACCCGGGATCTAATTCTTTCAATCACGACCCAGCCTTTATGACCATAGGTGAGGGTAGGAATGGAAATTGACCAGTAGATCAAGTGGCTTGCCTTCCGGCTCAGCTCTCTTTTTGTCACAACGGTGCAGTAAAGCAAATGCAATATCACCCCTGCTGCTTCGATTCTCCAGTCAATCTCCCCTTTCATAGTCACAAGACCCCAAGGTACTTGAGGTACTTCACTTGGTGTAAGGATTCCTTCTCTACCCGGAGTAGCACTCCCATCGATTTCCTGCTTAGTCTAGATCTAGGATGTTCTACTTCCAGGGTTGCTCCAGTGCCGTCCGGAAATTCCACCGGATTTCCTACACATGTTCCAGCAAAACAAGTTCCTTCCCAAGACTATTTTGCAGCGGCTCCATGCGGAGTTTAGCACCGCCCATGACGATTGTGATTTATTTAAAGAAATCCCAATAAACCAGAGCACGTTTTCCTCCCATCACGGAATGTTGTGTAGACTAGCCAGCCCTTCCTCCACTGTGACACTGTGGAGGAAGGTCTGGAAATACAAGACTATTTCCTGCTGAGAACCATGGCCTTTGATTTAGAGGCGCTGATCCTCATCCAGACCACTTCACACTCACCTGCGAACTGATCCAGTGACTCCTAAAAGGTCAAAGAACAATGATGCCATCAGGACCACATCATTCGTGGGGGATTAACGTCTAAGAATTTGTATTATTCTCTATACTGTAATGCAGTGAGTGCATTACAGTGCAATACAGTGTTTCAGAGTTTTCCTACCAATCAACATCACTGTTAAATGATGCAAACATGTAGGCAGGGAATTGATCCAAAAAAGGTTGCCAGTACCCTAATTCAGCAGTTGCAGACATGATCATTGCATGTGTCTTGGACATATTTATATTTATACGTATATCTGTTGAAAAATGAATGATTTGTCAACTCTTTGACAATTAGATCTAAGGAGCCTGATGCGATTTGACTGCCAATCTCACAGCTGAATTGTCTGAATTGTGGTTTTAAATAGTCTGGCATTTCCTCATCTCCACAGCGCTGTGGTGTAAGGTCTGGCTATACCACAATGGAATAGGAGAAAAACACATTTTGGATTGTGACATTTCTTTAAACCAATCACAGTGACGGTGGCTCAACAAAATAGTCTCGGGAAGGAAATTGTTTTGGTGGAACATTTGCACCCAGCAAAAGAAAACGCCACATACAATATTAAATGATACAGTAACGTGAGCTATTTAAATTAGCTGGATACATGGTTAAACCTCATTAGCTCTTACCATATACTTTGTCCACAGCAATCCCACCAATCAGTCCCAAAATGTCCCAGTTAGAGAGTAAATGCCAGAAACATTTTTTGTAAATCTTAATCACTCCCCAAATTAACCAAGCAGGCCTGCATTGTTGCACAATCCACATTTTCTTCAAAACTTACCATTTTCAGTGTTTAGCTTGCTGGCTTGAAGTTTGTTGTTGTTTCCCGAAGCGAAGGGAGTTTGAGAACGGAAGGTGCAGAAGGAAAGTTAGTTAGTTAGAGTTGTCTGGCAGTTATCCTGGAAATGTACACCCGTCGATCCAGACTATTAAACAAAGGATCATTACATGAGGTTATTTAGAATTGCTTGGTTTCTTCTAATAAATCATGATATAAAGCTTACTTTGGTATAAATATCAGCCTTTTATAATACTGTTAATTTTTGTGTACTTTTGAGTATTTCAAAAAAATCTCTCATTTTACTTTTATTTTACTGAATGTAACATGAAAAAAACTTTAATACATTAACAGGTACATCTCCATGGTGGTTGTTGATGAAAGAAGACAAAAACTCCCATGATCCCACGCAACTTCACAACATCATCAAAAAGTATCTGTAGCAGCTGAAAATTACATATTGTATGTTTAAAGTGATGGTTCGGAGTAATTCACCCTAGGGTCCTTTGCACAATGACCTCGAGCCAAACACCCCCCCAGAAGCTTTTTCACCTGGGTCGAACATTGGGAGAGTTAGCTAGAGTAGCGTTATCAGCTGAATAGCTTAGCTAATGGACTAACGTTTGTTATCTTGTAAGTTATCCCACTAATAATGCCCGAAATGATACAAACGTCTACAAGTAGTACAAATAGGTTATGCTCTCATAAAACGATGGATTGGAAAGTTTGTAAGTACACGCAGACCAAGTTTATGAACACTTGCCTGCTCTCTTCAGCTCTCTGTTGCTGCTGCTGCTACCTGCAGTTAGACGAGTGCTTAGGGCCGTCTACAAATTACTACACCGAAAAGTTACAACAAAAATATTTATTAATTCAATGATTAAATAAGGTAATGTCTCCAAACTTACCTAAATTATTACTTGTCTCCTGCTAGTTATACTACAGCACTTACTTTAAAAAAAAAGTTAAATTAATAAATATTTTTGTTGCATCTCTCTTCGGTGTTGTAATTTGTAGACGGCCCTAAGCACTCGTCTTACAGCAGCAACAAAAGCAGAGAGCAGAAGCCAGCAGGCAAGTGTTATTTACATAAACTTCTGGTGTACTTACAAACTTTCCAATCCATCATTTTATGAGAGCATAACCTATTTGTACTACTTGTAGACGTTTGGTATCATTTCGGGCATTATTAGTGGGGTAATTTACGAGATACAAAAGTGGGTCCGTTAGCCCCTGCGCTAAGCTATTCAGCTGATAATGCTAGTCTACGCTAACTCTCCCAATGTTAGACCCAGGTGAAAAAAGCTTCTGGGGGGGGGTGTTTGGCTCGAGGTCATGGTGCAAAGGACCCTGTGACCCAGGGTGAATTACTCCGAACCATCACTTTAAGTAAAATAATACAGAATAATAAATCTGAATACTTCTTCCACCACAAACATGTTTTCACAAAGTGTATACATATGTCATATATAAATGTAGAATATTTTTTAAGTCTGTATGCACTCTGCTTGTATTTCAAACTGTCTTTTTCTCTAGTTATGAATCATTATATGGCATTAGTAAGCATGATGCTTTGTTATAAAGATTTTTGTAAAGCATTATGAATGTTTTGTAATTCTTAGTCCTCTAATAGTCTCGTATTGCCAGATCTTCTTCCACAGCGCTGCAGAGAGTCTGGCTAGTCCACACAGCATCACAGCTTATTTTGCAGAGGCTCCGTTGCTCCGTCTGGCCGAGCCTAAGAAGATTTTGATTGGTTAAAAGAAATGCCAGTAAACCAGAGCATGTTTTTCTTCCATCCCGGAATGCTGTGTGGTAGGCCACACACACAGACACAGTAAGCTATTGGCATTTCTTTAAACCAATCAAAATCATCATCACGGTGCTTCTGCAAAACGGGGGAAGGAACTTGTTTTGGTGTATACTGTGTACGTTCAAAAGTTGTTTTAGTCGTGCAACAGTAAACTCAGATTGGACAGATAGTCTAGCTAGCTGTCTGGATTCACACTGCAGAGATCTGAGAGCAGTTAACCATAGTCGATTGGAGTTTAAAATTACAACACAAAGAAAGCAGAAGATAAAGAACATCCGGCCGAAATGAGTGACATACAGCGGAATTTCCTGCGTCACCGGAGCAATCCCAGAAGTGGAACATTGTGAATATAGACTAGTCATCTTATAATGCATGTAAAACATTTCCTTGAGATTGTGTTTTCACATTACATTGTATATTCCTTTTAGTCTTTTTACCTCCATTTCCATTTCCTGCATGTGTGAATCTATTAGCCACCATAGATTTTATCTGGCTCCACATTCCACTGGCATCACTCTCTTTGAGGTGCCTATGAGATTGACATAAAAGCCTCATTGTAATCATTTATTTCCATCTTAAAGTGCATTTCTGTTTCATCTCCCGTCCACCACAACACAAATAATAAGAAATAATTGAACCCATCCATTCTTCGGGCAGATTTATAGTCTTTTCTTCCTCCTCACTTTTACCTCCAGGCTGATTTGCTTCAGTGTGGGAAGTCCAATTACTGAAGTGAAATTTTCCAGCCCCAAGGTTGGAATTATACTTTTTTCTCATTACTATCAAGACAAATAAGCAGGAGCTTTACTGAGCGGCTTCTCCATTTATCAGCCTTCGCAAAGAACTGAAAAATCACATGAACAGACAGGAGAACAGACGGGAGGCCTGCTCGTGTGTGTGTGTGCGCGCGCACACACGAGCAGGCCTCCCGCACACACACACACACACACACACACACACACACACACACACACACACACACACACACACACACACACACACACACACAGTCTTTTCTTTTCTTTGTTCATATGTGATAACCAGAGCTCAGCGTTACCCCATCTGTTGCCACATGGTGTCGGTCCCTACAGCAATATGAGCAACGTTCAAGTGAAAATATTCTGCCGATTGTCTGTAATTGGTTACCAAACGTTTGAAGGTTGGGTGACAAAGCGACACAAAGCAACGTTCAGTTTTAACAAAGTTCTGATGGTTTAATGAGACACACAAGGATGTATAGCCTACATTTTCTAGCTATTGCTCCAACTCATTCTGATGATGTGAGAGTAGCTACACTACCGGTCAAAAGTTTTAGAACACCCCAATTTTAGTTTTACTGAAATTTTAGCAGTTCAATTCCAATGAATAGCTTGAAATGGTACAAAAGGTAAATGGTGAAATTCCTGAGGTTAAAAAAAAAGTAAGGTTACCCAAAACTGAAAAATAATGTACATTTCAGTATTTTACCAAAAGGCCTTTTTCAGGGAAGAAGAAATGGGTTAACAACGTAAAGCTGTTCTGCAGCAATGGAGGTTGATCAAGCTTTGAAAGTTGGTGCTACCAATTCCCACAGGTGTTCCAACTTGTCTGGATTACTTACTCTCAGTTTGTATAAAAGTATTGTTGGAACACACTTTGGTACCGTACCCTTGTGACCATTATTTGAACAGTATTGTATTGCAGAAAGTAGTGTGTTGCTATAAAAATGGCGGGAAAAAGGCATTTAACAATGGAAGAGAGCGAGACCATCATAAGTCAAGTCATTTTATTTGTATAGCACATTTAAACGAACAACAGTTGACCCAAAGTGCTTCACAGGTAGAACAGGGAAGGCAGAGACAATATGCCTTAAAAATACATAATCGTATGTGCGAGGTACCATGAATATAAATAGGCAAAGAAAGAATTAATAATGTAACCGAATAAAAAAGGAACAATTTTTGTTAAAAAAAAGAAAAAAAACAAACAAACTAGGAATCAAGGAGAGTTAAAAGCAAGAGAGAAAAAATGAGTCTTCAGATTTGATTTAAAACTAGCAATTGTATTACATGATTTGATATGGGGTGGGAGGGAATTCCAGAGTTTTTTTAGAGCTTTAAAATCAATTCTGAATTTCACTGGCAACCAATAAAGCTCAGCTAAAACGGGAGTTATGTGGTTGTACTTTTTGGTGCCAGTGAGGAGTCTAGCAGCAGCATTCTGGACTAATTGGAGTCTGTTCAAATTATGTTGGGTTAGGCCAGTGTACAGTGAGTTACAGTAATCTAGGCGTGAAGTAATAAAGGCATGAGTGATTGTCTCGAGATCCTTCTTAGATAGTATCATAACACTTAAGAATGTTGGGTCTTTCCTACAGAGAAATTGTGAAGAAAGTCCAAGTGTCAGTGAGTACAGTATTCTTCACCAGCAAAAGGCACTTAGAAACTGGGGGAAACTTTTATTATTATTATTACATGTCATTTAGCTGACGCTTTTATCCAAAGCAACTTACAATTAAGTGCATTCAACTGAGAAGGTCCAAACTCTAGACAACAAGTAGTAAGTGCAAGTACATTAGCTTTAAATAAGCTAAGCTACAAAGAAACAAAAGTGCAGGTTAAATGGTTTCTTTATTTTTTTTTTTAACCGAGGTGTAGTCGGAAGAGATGTGTTTTTAGCCTTCGGCGGAAGATGTGTAGGCTTTCAGCCATCCTGATGTCGATGGGGAGCTCATTCCACCATTTGGGAGCCAGGACAGTGAACAGTCTGGATTTGGTTGAGTGATTAGTTCTCCCTCACTGTGGGGGGGCAGCAAGCAGTTTGGCTGATGCAGAGCGAAGTGGGCGGGTTGGGGTGTATGGTTTGAACATGTCCTGGATGTAAGCTGGGGCTGATCCATTCATGGCCCTGTATGTAAGTACTAGTGTCTTGAAGCGGATGCGGGCAGCCACTGGTAACCAGTGAAGAGAGCGGAGGAGAGGTGTAGTGTGAGAGAACTTGGGGAGGTTGAAGACAAGTCGAGCTGCTGCGTTCTGAAACTCTGACAGGAAGAGGTCTGGCAGACCCAAAGCCACAACAGAATCAGAAGACAAGTTTCTGAGAGTCAACAACTTGCGTGATAGGCGGCTCACAGGACAACAGCTTCAAGCACAGCTTAATAGTGGTCGTAATAAGCAACCCAGGTAACAATTTTTGGTTCCCAGAAGGTTCTGGGAACGTTCGTTTTTGGTTGCGGGAATGTTCCCTGAAGGTTAGTTTTTGGTTCCCATGGAAAGTTTTTCTGGCGTTTAGGGAATGTTAGTTTTTGGTTACATCGACTGTTCTCAGAACGTTCCCAGAACATTGCAACCTTAACAGAATGTTCCCCTACCGTTGTAACCTTTAGAGAACGTTCCCCTACTGTTGCAACCTTTAGAGAACATTCCCGTAACGTTCCCCTACCATTGCAACCTTTGAGAATGTTCCTCTAACGTTATTTTTTACATTCCCATAACCTTTAAAAAACTTTAACAACCATGGTACCAAAAAATAAATATAAGAATCAGAATCGGTTTTATTGGCCATATAGACACACACTGTACAATAGAGACAACATACATATAGGCACATTAAGCACTGTGGGGTGCTCCACGTCTGCTGCAGTAGTAGAAGCAAAGTTACAAGTCAAATTAAAACCTCTTATCAGCCAAGCTAAGCATAATACTGATGTGAACAATAAAATAACACCTGCCTGTTATAACCCTGCAGATTGTCAGGTCCTGGAAGGCCTTCTTTATCTTTCTGCCCTGCAGGCTATACGGTGTTACAACGTCATTGGTTGCCACTCGCCGTAGCATGCGACGGATGGCAGTACCTCCGGTCGAACCTCCAAAGGTTGTCAGGAAAAGTTGCTGTAAAACATATAGAAATACAAATTACAAAACAATTAAAACAAAATGGAGAGCTTGTACAATCTCATTTTGTAAGACAAGTCAGTTCAGTTATATTTGAATTTATGCAATTATAGTGTTATCTTAGGGCATGGTAGGGACACTTAATTACCATTTTGTTCCTCCTCTGCTGTTGACCGAGACTCCTGTCTAACTGCAGCTCGGTGACTGTCGAGCAGGGTGACAGCAACACGTCATCGACTGGAGCAGAGGGAGGTGACTGGGAGCTCCTTAAGAGCATGAGCAGCTCATCCATTTTTTCCTCAAATGTGTCCATCCGCTGTGCCATGCGGGTAATGGATGTCCTCATGGCTATGGAATAATTAATGGTTTTAGTTGTTATACTATACTGTTATATTATATATTATATACTTTCATATATGAACAACTTAAGTGAGTCTTCTTACATATCTGTGTGAGGAGCTCTGCTGTTTACAACAACAAAAAAGTTAAGTTACTCTGAAGTTCTTTGTCATGAAATTGTATTTAATTGGAAATGGAAAATTCAAAGCCACTGTACCTTCAACTGGGTCTCAGGCCGAGCTTGCGTTACAATAGACCCATCAAGCTCTGGGCGACCGGCTGGTTTCCTGTGTGGTGTTGACTCATCTAAAAAGAAAGTTTATATGAATATTGGTCAGTTCGTTTATGGTAGGTTTCTTGCACATACTTTTGCAAAAGATGAACCTATGCCGTTACATTAGACAATCGCTAAAAATAAAAAAAAAACTTACATGCAGGTGGTGGAGGCAGTGACATCTGCTGACCTGAAAAAGAGCAGGAAGAGACAAACGTATCAGAACAGTCACGTGATATGCACCTGGTTGAATTTAAGTAGTTCCATGGTAGGAAATAGGATTGATTTCTTAAATGCATGCATAAATGTTAACTTACGGACAGGGCTTCCAGAATATTTGAATTGTGTAAATAATGTAGCTAGTCTGTACTTAAGAGTTCTTACCATTATCTAAATAAACAATGGATGTATTTAGACAACCAAGGAGGTGTAATCATTATGTCGTGCTAGGTTAGCCTGCAGTTTTGTGAACAGAGCGTCGGTTAATACCGTTATAGCTATGACCCAGAACACAGTATCACAACACGGAGGAAAATGTTAAGAAAGTCTTTTAATGATCGTCACAGGACAAACAAAGCAGCCAGGGACAGTTAGCTGCGCAGGTGGGGAAGACAGGACTGCAGCGGGCGTGGGCAGAGTGTAGCGTGTCCAAAACAACTCTCACAGGAGTCCAAGCAGGGAGATAGTAGGTCTGAGAAACGAACGGCTGGCGGAACAGCGGTCTAAAGGCAACAGGTTGGGTGGTGTAGGTCTGGATCAGAGGACAAAAAAGAAACCCAGGTAAGTGGAGCACAAGGGAAAAAACCTGAGGCAAACATACGAAAACGGAAAAAATGACGATGCAACTGGGAGCCAAGTTACCACTTTGGTGGCTGTAACGATCTGGCGCCGAAGACAGGTTCCAACAGAGTCTAAATACTGCAGCCGCGATCAGGGGAATCAGCAACAGCTGAGCAGCAGGTGATTGCAGGATTGCCAGCAGCCGTGCAGGTAGGTAGATCGCCTGGCCACGCCCCTTGACCTACTTTCAGCCGCTCCAGCAAAACAGACAGACAGGGAAAAGGGGGGAGACAGAGAGAGAGAGAACACACACAGGACGGGAGAACAACCGCTCCCATAACAAATACATCCATGGCTTTCTCTCTCATCCATGTTACAGGCTTTACAGCATACAGCCCTCGGCTGTATCGTAAGATAAGTGTTAAACCCTAAACCCACATCAGCTCTTAGGGACACCTAGCTAACTAGCTCCATTATTTAGCTTGAGCCGATAGCCCCAGCAGTTTTGGGAAATGCTAATGACGTTACATCCATGTAACAGGCTTTACAGCATACATCCATACATCCCTCGAATGTATCCTAAGATAATACCATGGATGTATTAATAGAAAACATGGTGAATTACAGCCTCCAATTTGGACGTGCATTTAGTGAATCTGACTAAGTTCAGCTCCACTCGCTGTATAATGCTGGCAACATGTCAGAGCTTTTTTTAAATTGTTTACCAAAATCTCTCACCTTGTTGTTCAGGTTCCTTATGGCGACTAAAACATCACCGAGGGAAGGCAGTCTCTGTCGCCAACTTTGATGTATCCACAGGGCTAGCAGCGCTTGCAGCATAGCTAGCTGTGGAAAGCTAACTTGTTTCCCGCGTTAGCATCCGGGCTAGCAGTCTTGAGCGGAGGAAAGTCTTTACTGTTGACAGCAGACAATGTCTTTCTTGGTATCTTCATCCTACCTTGCGTTATAACACCGTCGGTGAAGTGTAGTCAGCATATGTTTTAGTCAATGGCAGTATTTCAGTTCGAATTTGGGACCTAACAAACGGATCTTAATACCTTTTGTTTGCCATGTTCGCAAGGTAGCTATAGAGAGCCAAAGTCACGCCCTTCTACTTCCAGTCCATGGGACCTTAATTCGGAAAAAATATGAACCAGAATCAATGGAGAAATAATTATTTTTTGATCCCATTTGAATTGAGCCATGGATTACAAATATGATGTTCGTCAATTTAAAACATTTTTCAACTGAAGAAAGTCTCCGTTTATTGTTAAACTGTTGAAG
Source organism: Perca fluviatilis (assembly GCF_010015445.1). NCBI lineage: Eukaryota > Metazoa > Chordata > Actinopteri > Perciformes > Percidae > Perca > Perca fluviatilis. The sequence continues at coordinate 4,213,611 of NC_053124.1, read as the reverse complement.
TATAAGACTGAAAATACGTAATTAGAAAGACTACACACTTCAATGTGTCATGGATGACGTCTCGCTAAAGCTACAATGTCTCTGTGTATCGTACCGGGGATGTAACGTTACTCAAATGAGCAGATGATCTTGCTTGTTCTTTTGCTTATCTGCTGAAAACACTTCACTGGATAAAAAACAGCAGTTAAGATAACATTACAGGTGTTGTTTAACAGAGCTAAGCTAGCTAGCTAGCGACCAAGCCAAGCATCAAGCTAGGTGAGGTAGATTGTGTGAGACGGGAGATGTAGTTCACTGAGCGGTTTCACACAAAACTAAGTGGTACTACGACAAACCTACGGCTAACTGAGACTTTCTTCGGTTGAAAAATTCTTTTAAATTGACGATCATCATATTTGGCTCAATTCAAACAAGATAAAAAAATAATTTGCTTCTCCCAGTTCACTACCGTTCATATTTTTTCTGAGTTAAGGTGCCATGAGGTCCACCGGAAGGGGCGTGACTTCGGCTCTCAATACCGGTGTATACAGAAGTTAGAACAGGACTTGAATCGGTCACCTGAAAGCAGAGGCAAACTGTCTTCCCCCTACTGGCGTGGGGATGTAACGGCTGGATTTGTACACTGAACTGAGTCACTTGTTAGAAAATGAAATTTGAAATGTGAAATGAAAGAAGTGAATATTCTTAGTTGTGAAAATCGTTCTATGATAGATTCTTGTTTTAAATATCTTCACCTAATAGTTAAAAAAAAAAAAAATGAAATCAAGCACAAAAGTATTGTTTTTAACAAAATTGTTTTCAGCCTAAAAATATATTCTCTTGCTATGTTGTTTCTTACTTAGATTTTAGAAGACCAATTATTTTTGAGAGAATCTAAATCAAGTGACTGCAAACCTTTTATATGCTACTTCAAAAACTTAAATGGAGCTGGCATAAATAAACCATAACTAAAACCGCACTCAGAACAACTAAAAACAACCCAACAGTGCAAGGAGAACATTCCAGTTGGTTGGTTCCCTTAACGTTTAGGGAACGTTATAACCCTCAGGGAACGTTCCCTAACGGTTAGTTTTTGGTCTGGTTCGAACTAACCTTTAGGGAACCAGAAACTAACCTGGGCCAAAAAACATCGTCAATGTACTACTGAAGAATGGAAGAAGGTGCTATATGGACCGATGAATCAAAATTTGAAATCTTCGGTTCATCACACAGGATTTTTGTACGCCGTCAAGTAGGCGAAAGGATGGTTCCTCAGTGTGTGACATCAACTGTCAAACATGGAGATGGGGCTGTTTTGCTGGATCCAGGGTCGGTGATTTGTACAGAGTGAAAGACACCCTGAACCAAAACGGCTACCACAGCATTTTGCAGCGCCATGCAGTACCCTCTGGTATGCGGCTAGTTGGTCAGGGGTTCATCCTACAGCAAGATGATGACCCAAAACATAAGTCCAAGCTATGCCAGAACTACCTTAGCAAAAAAGAACAAGAAGGTAAGCTTAAAAACAAGTCACCAGACTTAAACCCCATTGAGCTGGTTTGGGATGAACTGGATAGAAAAGTGAAAGCAAAGCAACCTACAAGTGCAACACATTTATGGGAACTTTTGCAACAGAGTTGGGAAGAACTTTCTGAAGAATATTTGATGTCCATTGCAGAAAGAATGCCACGAGTTTGTTCAGCGGTTATATCTGCCAAAGGGGGCTACTTTGAGTCAAAGATTTAGAATACATTTTGGTTTATAAATTGATTCCATGATTTCTTTTTTACTTAAATTGTTCATTTGTTCTATTCTTTCATTTCAGAGTACAATAACTTTAACTGCATGAATTTCAATAAAAACCTGGAAAAATTGGGGTGTTCTAAAACTTTTGACTGGTAGTGTAGATAAGAAAAGGGCACCAGTGTCACGACTTGGGAAATAGCAGGCTTGAACCCAAAATGTAGATTGGCGAGACGAAGAGGTAGCATGAAGATAACAAAGGTTCATTAAAAATATAAAAAACAACAAAAGGTGTCCTGAGGCAGGCAGGCAAAAGGAAATATCCAACACAAAATCCAAAAACAACTTACAAAACTGAAGCCTCGGAGAGACGCAGGTAATGACAACGATCGGACAATAACACTGAGAAAGCACAGAGACTATACACAAGGCAACGAGGGTAGTAACGAAGGACAGGTGACAAGAGGGCTGATGAACAGGTGGAACACATCAGGGCGGGGCAGACAATAGCTGTGTTCGAAACCTTTCTCTATCACAGAAACGGTACGCTATTTAGTGTGTTCGCCATTTTGTAGTGGTGTTCAAATTCTCCGCGGTTAATTTCATTCACTATATAGTCCACTATAAAATACCCACAATGCACAGCTAATTACAATGTACCCTACATTTTACTCCTGTATACCACAATGCAACGCGGCCGCGTTTTCCCGGCGGAGAAGACACAATAGCACCTGAAATGGAGAGGGCTTTTGTTTCTAAACAGTGGAAATGTAACGTGCAACATATAAAATACACAACTTTTTACTATTCTCATGAGTGTTCAGTTTGTTTCAGGGACAGATTAGAAGTAATTTAGTTTTGGTTTGTTTACAGATGCTGGACGTGCCTGCCTCCATCACACAAATAACCGGCGCATCTACTGACGCAATGATATTTTCAGTGAGTGTCCAAAATACATTTTTTCTACTTACAGTAATGAGGTTTTGCACCTCCCAGTTTACCTGGAGCCTAAGGGGTGTTGAGGAAACGAATGATAAAGAAGTGAGAGAAACATGTGAGTGTCAACCCTCACCAGGTGTGAAAGGGACTAAAAACAGAATGTCTTCACAGGCGTACGGTGTGTGCAGGCACCTTCAGGTCAAACCACATACTGCACAGCATGCAAAAACAAGAGCTGTGACTCTTATATGCAGGAGAAGGCATGGTTGTAGTGTTAAAAACCTTTCACTCTTCTCCTGAGTGTTCAGTTTGTTTCAGGGATGGATTAGGAGTAATTTAGTTTTGGTTTGTTTACATGATGCTGGGCGCGCCCGCCTCCATCACACAAATAAGATATTTTCAGTGAGTGTCCAAAATCTTGGCCCAAAGGCCACTGTCCATAGAGCAGGACTGTGACAAGCAGAGGAAAGGAGGATTGGTTCAAGGTAGGTTCAGGCAGATATACAGTATCTTCAGGAAGAAAAACAGCGTAACAATGTATACTACCAATTTATGCTACCAATTAAAACAGATGAGAGGCTTTGTTCAGAGTTTTTACAGAATGGAATGTAGCATTTACACAACAGGGATGCTGAACAAGTCTGTAGCAGTCGATACAATTTTACCTGTAGGTAAAATAGACAAATGCTGCTGTAGCAACAGCAGCAAATAGCTTCAAGCTCTCACACATTTTTTTAAAAGAAAATGCAAATTTTAGCTGCCACTGAAATTCATTAAGGTTAAATAAAGATATATCAGAGCATATGCAATGGCTACAACCTTCCACAGCACAGATTTGGACTGAACAAACTCACTGTCACACTGCTGATTTCCTGGGTAACCATGAAAGCTCTCAGCTAACAAGCTTCAAGTTAAAGCAAGCACAAATAATCATCTGTGTTCTTCTGTTTGCATTCATGTATAGTCTGAAGTCTGCGGTGTAGCAGTGTACCACAGTAAAACTTATGCTCAGCTGGTCAGATATGGGAACAGGAGTATTGGCCAGATGGTAACTGTCAGAACAACTTTCAAAGCCCTGCTTGTTTTTGTACATTTTATTGGATTTTAGAGAAAACTGCCATATTTATCCATGACTCCCTCCACTGCCAAAACTAAGAAAAACAACTAGAGTTCAGCGAGTTCTGCTGAAAAAAGTGGGATTTCTTTGAAACAACCTACATGAGAGGAGGCTGCAAGTTAAAGATTTTGTGAGTTGGTAGCAAATAGAAAAACTTTCAAGATAATAGCGGGAGGCATCCACTTCTCACGAAGCACAACCTAAACAAAGAGTTTTTTTTAGTGGAAGTTAGTCTGCTTTGATTACTCTGTCCATGAATAAACTGGAGACTTACCGATAGGGAAACACATCTTCAAGGGCTTCAAAGATCAAGATTCTGAAACTTTGTTGTGCATTTCCAATGTTTTCCTTCAACAGTTATGTGCCTTCATTAGCTGCGTTTTGCAAAATGAGACTCATGTTAGATTCAATTTCAATGCAGGAATGCCAACGCTGTATTGCCTGTGTGGCGCAAGATTACTTTGAGTATTGTGGAAACAAAAGGAGCGAGTGCATGTTTCTCCTTCTGACGCAAGCATGTACACGCATACGCACGCACACACACACACACACACACACACACACACACACACACACACACACAAGCACACTCAATTGATAACTCAAGTCTCACAAAGTGAATCATTCCCAGATTTGTGATATCTGTGAAGCTGCACCTCTGAATGTTCCCTCATTACATAGGCGTAATTTACAGGGGGATGGGGTTTTTCCTTTGTTAAAGGAGAATTCCGGCCAATTTTTATGTTAATCTTGATCGCTATAGCTATGCGAGTACTTTCGATAGAAAAAACCTGACCCGAATCAGTGCAGGTAACACGGAGAAGCTGCAGCTACGTACTCCAAGCGTCCCCTGAGCTAAAACGGCAGTGCTCAGGGCAAGTTTTAGAGTGCCTTTGTGCCTCTTAACAGACACAAAATGAAATTAATATGTATGTGCCACATGAACAGGGCCCTTACGTGTCAACAAGATGCGTTTTCAACTCAGACATTGTTTAAATTCACCTACCCTGGTCCCTGTCGCGATCCTGCCGGTAGCTAGCTTGCCCTGCTAGCTGATAGCCGTTAGCTGCTAGCTGCCGTCCGGTGAGTGTATTCAGACAGGCTTCTGTGATAATCATCCCAGTAACAATCCACAGAGCGGTGGTGGTGTGGCTATGTCGTCCACAGGACAGGTATTGTCACGTCTTGAAGTGTATTCCCCCCTAAAAAAAAACAGTAGTGCGGTAGTAGCTGTTAGCTGCTAGCTGCCCTCCGGTGAGTGTGTACAGCCAGATAGTTGTTAGCCGTTAGCTGCTAGCTGCTGTCCGGTGAGTGTATTCAGCCAGGCATCTGTGATAATCATTCCAATAAAAAACTCAATGGAGCGCATAGCTCCCCCTAGTGGCAACAGGAAGTAGGCCTAAAAGTCAAGGTGCTATACTTTAACGAACTCCTCCTAGAGATTTCATCCGATGGACTTCAAACTTGGTCTGTACCATCCCAACACCTTAACGATGAAAAGTTATTAAAAGAAAAACTTTTCGTCAGACTGTGTGGCCGTGGCGTGGCGGCCATTTTGAGTGTTTAGCGATGAACAAAGAAGTTGTTGTAACTGTGGGTCGTGTGTTTCGTATCCCCGAAATTTCTCACGATTGACAAGGGTCCAGGCCTGAGGACACCTACAGGCCAAAATTGACTTTTGGTCATAGCGCCCCCCGCTGGCATCAGGAAATCTGCCTTATATGACAAACATCATCCGATTTACATGAAACTCAGAATGTGTGGTCTACATGTGATACTGAGCCGGCCCCTATAATATGGCCATGCCCACTTACTCAGGACACGCCCCCTTTTATAACATTTGAACTGTTTAAGGTAGAGTATTGTGTGAGGTGTCATTGAACTCAGCAAAGACTGCCTTATTCATTGGTGATGGTTTGGCCCGCCCCCTCCCCTATGCTTAAGCCACGCCCCCTTTCATAACGTTTCAACCGTTTAAGGTATACCCTGGTGTGAGGTATCATTGAACTCAGCAGAGACTTCCTTCTTCATTGGTGATGGTTTGGCCCGCCCCCTATGTTTAGGCCACGCACCCTTTTATAACTAATGACCCGTTTAATGTAGACCCTTGTGTGAGGTATCATTGAACTCAGCAGAGACTTCCTTCTTGATTGGTAATTGTTTGGCCCGCCCTGTATGTTCAAGCCACGCCCCCTTTCATTCATGCTGACCCATCCAAGGTAGAGTCTCGTGTGAGGTGTCATTGAACTCAGCAGAGACTTCATTCTTCATTGGTGATGGTTTGACCTGCCCCCTACGCTTTTGCCACGCCCCTTTTCACAGCTAATGAACCGTATGACGTAGAGTCTTGTGTGAACTATCGTTGAACTCGGCAGGGAGTTCCCTTTTCATCGTTGACGATTTGCGGCGTCTGAGTGCCGCGCGAAAGCACGGTCTCAAAGAGCAGCGTCCGCCAGTAACCCCGACGTGCGCAGAGGCGCGAGGGCCCGTCCATCAGTTAAATAACTCAACACATTATAATTACACACATTAAAAGATTAACTGAAACCTGTGGTAAGAGATTGCTGGCGTAACAAGCTCGCTGACCGCGCTCTCACTCACATACACCGGGCATTTAGCTAGCAGGAAGAGGAGACTTGCAGGCCCTGGAGCTCTGTCAGGGCAGGGGCATTTGGTTGTCATTAGCCCAAGAGACGGTGACTTTGCGCGGGTATGGAGTGCTGTGGGCTGCCAGTCGTGACGCAGCTCCAAGTACCTCGAATGTTAAAGAAGTGAGAGAAACGTGAGTGTCAACCCTCACCAAGTGTGAAAGGGACTAAAAACAGAATGTCTTCACAGCCGTGTGGTGCGTCCTGCACCTCCAGGTCAACCCACATACTGTACAGCATGCAAGAACAAGAGTTGTGACCCTTATATGCAGGAGAAGGCATGTTTGTAGGGTTAAAAACAACTACAGTAGCAGCGGAGACAAAAGCAGAAGCATTGTGGGAGTTGTTGTGGCCTTAACTTCTCAGATTTGACAAAGATGTTTCCACAGGCATGACCTCGCCTTTACATAATGCTGACACCAACTGTAAGAGTACAGCATGAAACTAAATGTAGGGAAAATTAAAGACATCCACAACAGGTGTGAATAAGGAAGCACTTTCTGTTCATGAACTCTTCAGCCTCCTGCCGTCTGGGAGAAGGAGTCTCCGAGCCTGTTCCACCAGACTGGCAAAGAGCTTCATTCCCCAGGCTGTCAGGAAGATCAACACCCTTCCCTCTTTCCATTATAGTATATTCTATGCACCTTCCCCCCCCTCCTTTTTTTGACCTACTTATTTTATTTAATGTTGTTATATTTTTTACGTATATGTTGGCACTGGGAAAGGAGATGCTTTTAATCTCATTTTACATGTGTATAGTGACAATAAAAGTCATTCTATTCTATTCCCTACCCTCTGACCCAAAGAACTCTGGACTGGACTTTCAGTTCGTAGGTACAAGCAGCAGAAGAATTACTAATAGGTAGGGTTGAGAACCGGTCGAGAACCGATTCCTACTTGGAATAGTTTCAAAAATTACGATTCCATCGGAATCTAAAAGGAAGAATCCGAATTGGAATTAGAATCGTTAATATCCGAACGCATCGCGGCGCAAACGTGAATGCATCGCGACGCTCTGTGTCGCTCCAGATTTTGCAAATTAGTGGTAATATGCTTGTTTATCTCGAGTATTTTAGGTAAAACAGTTTAGTGTTTAGTGCGTTTAGTGTGTCTGGAGGATGTACTCAGATCCTTTACTCAAGTAAAACTACCAATCTTGGCAGTAGAAACATCTGAGCAGGAGACAAACCAGATTGACAAAGTTGACGAAGTTACCAGCAACATGTGTTAGCATGCCAGCTAAACCAGAACAAAGGAAGATGCCAAGAGCAAAACAAGGTACAGTGTTGGAAGAGGAAATGGAGATCAAAAATTCCCTGAGCTTTATGACTGAGGAGATACGCAAACTTGCCAAACAAACAAAACTTGTTGAATTAATGACCGAGGTTAAACAACTTAAAACGCTTATCAAGGAAAAGGACAAGAAAATTGAGGACTTGGAAAAAAGGATCGATGACTTTGAACAATACACGAGGATGGAGGATATGATTATAACTGGACTGGAGACCAAACATCAAACTTATGCAAGAGCGACGTACGACACTAACAAAGGTGAGGACGCACTAGTACAAGAGTTACAATCTTTGGAACAAGTCATTCAGTTTTTTGAAAAACAAAGCATGTCAATTGACGGCAAAAACATCTCGGCCTGTCACACTCTTTACCGGAAGGATAGTAGGCCTAAAGCTAAGGCTATACTAGTTTGTTTTGCTTTGTGACACGGAAAAGTAAGATTGAGTTATTAAGACAGGCTATAAAACTGTCTGGAACCAGCATTTACCTAAATGAACACCTGACCAAAAAGAACGCGGACATCGCCTGGCAGGCATGGACTCTACGGAATCAAAACAAAATACAAGCTACCTGGACGAGAAATTGTAAAGTGATGATTCAACATAAACGGACCTCCGGAGATCGTGAAAGTGGTCATAAGGGAAAGAAAGACCTGGATCCATACAGACAATGACACTAATGGATACTGAACATACAATGTTGTTACATGGAAGAGTCATTGTCTTCAGACCGGGTTGTGAATGGATCTGTACTACGACGTCTATGGAAAGGATGCAAATTGATTCTACTGAATGGAGACAATAACGAGACTTCATAAGGATTATTACTTTCCATTTAATGACATGGAAGGTGACGACTTGGGTGAAATTGGATCACCTAACTATGTGAGTAGTATTTCACATGCACACTATGAAAACTTTAATCTAGAAACTTTTGACCTCAAAGAGCATAAACTGTATGACATGGAGAACAATATTGATCCCGATAAATATTTCTACAATAACATCAACCGCACTTGTGAGTATTACACAGATGAACAATTTAAAAGCAAAATAATAATGGATGGTACACTGTCAATTATACACTTCAACAGTAGAAGCTTGCATAGCAACTTCTTTAAAATGAAAGACTACTCGAAAAATTTTTCAATGTTTAGTGTAATTGCAGTATCTGAGACTTTGCTTACAACTGAGAAAGAAGCGGATGTAGAACTACAGGGTTATGAGCTATTTTCAACTAAGGTGGTGTTGCACTATTTGTGAACAATAGACTTAGGTGTAAAAAAGTAATGGAAAATATCATGGAATGTGTTACTGTAGAAATAGAGGTGGAGAAAACTAAGAATATATTAATAAGCTGCATCTATAGAACACCTGGATCTTGTCTAGTTACTTTTAATAAGATGATTCACATGTATGATAACAGACATAATAACAAGATAACCTTTGTATGTGGAGACTTTAATGTAGACTTGTTAAAATTGAAGGAGCACAAACCTAGCAGAGATTTTATCGACACAATGTACAGTCTACCTACAATCTTGAGGCCAACAAGAATAACAACTGACAGTGCAACTTTAATTGACAAAATCTTTACCAATGAAATTTGAAATAGAGTACTAAGTGGATTGCTTATCAGTGATATAATTGATAATCTTCCCGTGTTTTCAAACTTGCAAAATTTCGCAAAGGAAAATACCCAGAGAAGCTCCAAAATTGCTAAGATGATTCAGAAAAAAAAACCTGACTCCATAGAGGCCCTTAAGGAGGGGTTAAGGCAGCAAACCTGGACAGATGTCCATTTAAATCATGACCCAAATAAAGCCTATGATGAATTAATGTCAATATTTTCCACTCTGTATAACAAAAATTGCCCTTTACAACAACTAAGGACAAATAAATATGAAGATAAACCCTGGATTACTAGGGGGCCAGAAAATGCTTGTAAAAATAAAAATGTATTGTACAAGCAGTTTCTACAAATTCGAACAAAGGAAGCAGAAAACAAATATAAGAAATATAAAAATAAATTGACTAGTATATTGAGAACAAATAAAAAGGATTACTTCAACAAACAATTAGTACAGTATAAAAATGACACGCAGGGCACATGGAAGGTGCTAAACAACATAATCAAAAAAGGTACTGGGAAATCAGATTACCCTGAATATTTGAATAAAAACAACCAGTGATTACTGACACAAAGGAAACTGCTAATGATTTCAATGACCGTTTTGTGAATGTTGGCTATAATTTAGCAAATCAAATTTTCTTTGAGGAGAATTGAGGAAATAGAGTTAATTGATGTGGTAAATAAGTTCAAGAATAAGAAATCCACTGATAGTAATTGTAGTGACATGGCTTTAGTTAAAAACATTGTACATAGTTTAGCAAAACCCCTGACTCATATCTTTAATCAATCATTACAAACAGGCATATTTCCAAATCAAATGAAAATTGCAAAAGTCATTCCCATCTACAAAAATGGAGATAAGTACCTTTTCTTAAACTACAGACTGATTTGTCTTATTCCACAGTTCTCAGAAATATTAGAAAAGCTTTTTATCCATAGATTCGATCATTTTATAGAAAAACATAATCTGGAGTGAACATCAATATGGCTTCAGATCAAACCGGTCAACTACGATGGCAGTGATGGAGCTAATAGAACAAATATCTACAGCCATGGAAAATAAGGAAGCTCAGTAGTTACCTGGAAAATAAATATCAATATGTCCAATTAAACAACTGCAAGTCAGAATTATTGAAGGTTACATGTGGGGTCCCACAAGGATCAATGCTGTGTCCTAAATTGTTTCCATTGTACATAAATTACATTTGTAATGGGTCTAAAACATTAAATTTGGTTTTGTTTGCTGATGACAATTTGTTTTGTTCTGGCAAAAACCTTGAGCAGCTTTTGGATACAGTGGAAACTGAACTTGATGCTTTAAAACAATGGTTTAATCTTAACAAGCTGTCTTTGAACATTAATAAAACGAAATACATAACATTTGGACATCGGAATTTTAAGAAGCCTAGAAAAATTACGTTAGACAATATTGAAATAGAAAGAGTTGTACACATTTCTGGGATTTCTCCTTGATCACAAATTATGCTGAAAACCACATCTTAATCATATTAAAACTATATCAAAGTCTATAGCTATTCTGAATAAAACCAAATATATTCTTAATACAAATTCTTTACATTTATTATATCAATCCCTCATACTTCCATATGTAACTTATGGTGTGGAAGTTTGGGGGAAAACATATAAAACAATTAAAAATACAATCTTCTTACTGCAAAAGAGAGCAATCAGAATTATAAATAGGGTAAATTATTGTGAATCGACAAATCAGTTATTTATAAATTTACAGGTACTTAAATTTATTGAACTTGTAGACTTTAAAAGAGCATCTCTAATGTACAAAGTATTTAATAGTATGTTGCCAGACTGTATCCAAAGGCTGTTTGAAATAAGAGAATGGCATTATGAACTGAGGGGAAGCTGTATTTTTACTAGACCAAAAAGCAGAACAAATGTAAAACAAAGTGTCTCAGTGTATGGAGTTAAACTGTGGAATGAATTAGAAATTGACCTGCAAAAGTGTAACACAATCAACCGCTTTAAAAAATTATTTAAATATAAGGTGATTAACAAATATAATAAATAAATATAACAGAAGTGTGAATACCAGCTGGGAGCACATCATAGGTGGCTCTGATGATGAAGCTGATGTTGCTTGCCTCCATTTCCCAGAGCTCCCTCCAGCTGAGCTTTCTCCTCTCCAGGTCTTCCCACCTCATCCATTGTCCCTGCTTGGCAAGAGAGACAGCCTTTGCGCTTCTTTCCGCCTCCTCCTGACAGCGCACCTCCTAGACAACCATTTTCCTCCTTTCTGATGTTGAGGCCTTATGCCAAGTTGTATTACTTGCCGTAAGGCCAAAGCCTCCTCTTCCCAACTGGACGTGCCCCACAATGTCGCTGTGCCTCAGGGCTGACGTAGCATGCTACACCGCGTCGGATGGTGTCCATTTCCGTCCAGTTAACAGGGGTGGAAAAGCATTGCTGATGGTCTGGTCTCTGGAGTCCTTCAAAGTCATCTGGAATCTGGAGACTTTTACTCTTTGGTGAGGCTCGTAATAGGCAGTTCAAGATCCCCTTTGCCATAGAGGCTGATGTTAGTCAGACAGCATGGGACGCCAAGCCATTTCTTCACGTATGAAGTCATGGTTCGCTCCATCTTCTCCACCGTTGTTATTGGGCGATCGTAGATAGTGAGTAGCCACATTACCTGAGGGAGAGGTCCAAATTGCAGGCACCAGAGCTTGAGCTTCCCTGGCAGTAGAGTCTTGTTGATGTTTTCCAGATGTTGGTAATGTCCTGCCTTACTTGCTGCACTTGGTCTTTGTCCCTGAGGCTTGCATTGTACCATCTGCCCAGGCTTTTGACAGGTTGCTCAGACACTGTCGGTATTGGGTGCTCACCAATGCAGAACTTCACATTTGACTATAAATGCTTCGTGATTTGTTCGGCTTGATTTTCATCCAGGCCCACTTGATGTTCTCCTGCAGTTTTCCAAGTAACCACCTAGTGCATGCTGCAGTAGTGGTCAGAGTGGTCATGTCATCCATCTATGCTTGCATAGGTGGCAGGCGGATGCCATTCTTAGTTCGCTAACCCCCCCACCATCCATCTTGAGCCCCTGATGATGACCTCCATGGCCATTGTGAAGGCCAGGGGTGAAATTGTACAGCCTGCCATGATTCCTACTTCTACATGCTGCCATGATGTTGTAAAGTTGGCTGTTGTGAAGCACAGTTGAAGGTCTTCGAAGTAGGCTTTTACTAGCCTAGTGAAGGATGATGGAACGTGGAAGAAGTTGAAAGATTCCCAGAGGATGTTGTGGGGAACTGACCAAAAGGCGTTGGCCAGGTCAAGGAAGATGACATGTTGCGCTCAGTGGGCCTCAAGCCCCGGCTGGCATAGGCTATGGGCCTAACTTAACCATCTTGTTCTTGTGATAACACTGCACCAAGGCCACCATGACTTGCATCCACCTCCAAAATGAAGGGAAGGGAAAAGTCGGCATAAGCGAGCTTGGTTTTTAGTGCTTCAAAGCTGCGATGACACTCCTCTGTCCAGTTGTCAACAAATGCTCGCTCTGCCCTGCTCTTGGACTTGGTGGGCGCCAGATGCACCACCAACTTATGTAGAGGGGCCGCCAACTTAGCAAAACCCTCCACAAAGCCGCGGTAATAGCTGGCGAACCCAAGAAATGACCGCAGCTCCGAAACTGTCGTGGGGGACTGCCAGTTGGCTACCACCTCTACCTTGCTGGGGTCTGTGGCCACCCCTTCACTGGCTATCACATGCCCCAGGTAGCGCACCTCCTGCTGGAAAAAGGCACATTTAGTGAGCTTTGCCTTGAGATTCTCCTGTTGCAGCCGACTCAGCACCACTTCCAATCTCTCCAAATGCTGCTGGATTGTGAAGGAGAAAACTACAATATCATCAAGGTAAAGCAAAAAAGACTGATTTTTTTGGTCACCAAACAGCCGTTGCATCAACCACTGAAAAGTGCCGGGGGCGTTACAGAGCCTGAAGGGCATGCGATTCCATTTGAAAAGCCCAAACGGAGTGCAAAATGCAGTTTTATTATACCCGCCGGCCAGGTCCAAGGTAGAGAACCAGCTGTCAGTGCATCCAAAGATTCCTCGCTGCGAGGAAGAGGGAAAGCATCTTTTCGAGTTTTAAAGTTGAGCTGCCTGTAGTCAACACACATTCGTAGGGTTCCATCCTTCTTCTTGACGAGGACAATGGGGCTAGCGTAGGGACTACTACTCTCCCTGATTACCTGTTACTCGAGCATTGATGAATATGCTCTTTAACCACCTCGTACTCAGACGGCGGAATGCGCCTGTAGCGTTGCCGGATCAGCACGTCGTTTATGAGAGGAATGTCATGGGTAATCAGGTTAGTGCACCCAAGGTCTCCGTCATGGGCAGAAAAGACATAATTGTATCGCCCAAGAAGAGACTTCACCGGACCCTGTTCCTCGGCAGACAACGATGACAGGTCCATGGCATCTACCTGATCCTGCACTGTGAGAGCATCAGTCTGAGATGCCACTGTGGCCACACCGGCGTGCACCTCTGTGACTCCGGTGGGCAAGCTGACGACCCAAACCTCATCCAGGGTACCTACAATGGTGTGTGGGTAGAGCAACACATCAGTAGTACCCACATTGACAACTGGGATGTAGGCGGTACCCCTTACTACACGCACCAACGCAGGAGATGCAAGAAGTCCAGCTGGAAGGCCCGAGCTTGGAGGCTCAAACAGCACAGTAGCATCAGAGTACTGCGCTGAACACGTGGCGGGGACGATCTTCATCGTATCGCCAGGAATCTGACAAGCCCTCCTGCCTTGCACCCTTATCTTACCAGATGCATCGTCAGGGGAACGAGTGCTGGCCTGCTGACACTTTTGTAATGCCTTCACCACAGATTCTGGACCGTTGGCAACCACGGGTAAGTCAAACATGGCCAAGCGATGCCGACTGAAAAGCTCTCGGTAACATCTGCGAATCACGTTCATCCCCAAAACACCAGGGACCTGAGATGCCGCACCACCATGGGGATCCCCAACTACCAGCACGCCACACCACTGCATTACTTTACCACAAAGCTCAATGTCGAGCTCCAAGTAGTCAATGTAAGGAATAGCCAGCCCATTGGCTGCTCTGAGCTGCAGCCAGTGACAAGACTAGAGCCTCTCAGGAACCCATGGCTCAAACTGCTGAAGGAAGAAGCTTTCTGTGACCGTGGAGACCATTGAACCAGTGTCCACCAAGCAAGGGACCTCGACCCCACCCACCCACACACACACACATCTAGATGGGGGCAAGATGACATCAGCTTGGAAGCTTCCGCCCGAACATTAGAAACAACCGAGCCAGTGGCTGCCCCACTCTGAACTGTGGCTCTGCTAGTTTTCCAATGCCGGAGCAGGGCGAAGCTGCCTGTTAAAAGGCGGAGGGGCAGGTGAAGGGAAGTGTGCACAAGCAGGGACACATTCTCCTTCGCACTCACTAGCAAAATGGCCAGGCTGCTGGCGTCGCCTACATATTATGGGGCCATTATAAGATGAACAACCACGCTGGTTAGAACTCTGCAAGCAGGCAATGCTTTGAGTAAGCTGGTTGAGCTGCCCTTGCTGCAGTTTTAACATCTCCCGCATTTCACTCAACTCAGATACCGGAGGTCAATTAACAACCGGCCGAGGATCACTCTGAACACCAAATTGAAAACCAAGGGCTGAAGGGACAGAGTGACTTTGACCCCTAGCGCCCCCTGGCAAACCCTCTCGCTCCCACCGGATAGCCTCTGCTCTTACCTCCAGCAAGGTAGCGGCCGGCTGCCTGCACACACACTGTTTCAACTCGCGACAGAGGGCACCGTTAAGTACATGTTCAACAAATTGATCACGTAGCAAATCTTTGGCATTTGGTATATCACTAGGGGCGCGCTGTTTTAACGACGTCATAAGACTCATCAGCGCGAGGGAGAACTCTTGCAATGTTTCGCCCTCCTGCTGCCGACGGGAGAAAAACGCTTCTTGCAAGTCTACGTAAGACTCGCAACAACCATAAAGTTCCTGTAAAACGGCAATTCTCTTAGCTGGATCTTCATGTTCTACACCAGGACGGAACTTTATCTCATCGCGGGCCTCCCCCTCTAAATGATTAAAACAAAAAGAATGCCTGATCGGATGTGGACAAATGACGTGCCCTCATACAAGCCTGCACTTCCTCAACCCATTCTGTTAATCCTATGCCTGATCTTCCCCTAAACATAGGACATTTTTGGTCAAAGGGCACAAAAACTAGTCTCTCAGTGGTAGGGGCTCTAGCCACGGGAATGGCAGTAGGTGGCACACTAGGGGGGGCGGAACTAGGTCCAGGAACAGCCACGGCCTGTTCCAGGCGCAGCCTCTCATTGTCGGCTTTTAACTGGGTGACTAAGTCCCTCAACTCCTGTAACTCTCCCTCCATACTTACCCTGCCCAATAAAGGGGAACTCTACCATTAGGAGATAGGGGGTGGAGAAAGGGCACCAGCTGCTGAGACACACTGAGCCACAATGGAGCAAACAACAAAAACAAAAAAACAAATACAAATTTAGTTGAACACACGTCTTGGCTTTAAATTGTAAATCCTTCCAACGACGCCAGAATGTGGTGGCACGAGAACCGACAAAACCAAACACTGACAACGCCACCCTGGGAATTTCGCCCAGAGAATTAGTTTGAATCACTACCTGTAATGCTATCAGTATAATTTTTAAGGACACACAGGTCAGTTTACAAAAGGCGAGGTTCAACTTTCAAAAGAATACATGTTTATTGCAATAAGAATCAATAAATTTAAAAACAATCAATTTAAAAACACATTCACACAAAACAAGGGGGAGAAATAATTAGGGCTGAGGCTTACCAGTGGAGGGGGAGAAGGGAACGAGGACGGTAAAGGATCCCAGGGGAAGTCACCCGTGAACACAGCAAAGGAAAACGGGGAGACACAAAGCACACAGGAAAGGGGATACCACCACCTGGACACCAACACCACCACCTTCAGCTCTCAGCAACTAAAAATGGGGGAAGAAATGGGAAACACACACACAATTAACGGGGTTCACTCCCCAACAACAGAGTCAAAATATTGAAAATGAAAAGAACAAACTAAAAGAAACTTAACACAAGATATCAATTCAAAATAACAAAAGACACTTGTCAAATCAAAACAATAATAGTAATTATCATAATTAGAACAAAACAATTGGAACAGAACAAAAGAAACTCAAAATCTACTAAGAGAAAAATAAATTCAATAGTAGAAAAAAAAGAAAACCAACAAACGTAACATTTAACTAAATTGAGAAAAAAATATAACAAAAAGAGAAAAAAACAACTTAATCCACTATTAATGTAGGTGGGCTAACCCTTCCGCTACATTCAGATAGTTTAATATTTGACATTCGTCGGTTTTTGCATATGTTACCTTCAATAGCTCCGTGTCAATACTTCGATTTCCCCCAGTTTCTGGGTATGTTGTAGAGCTTATTTAGACAGACGTTTCACACTTATTTTTGATTCAAAATCACCAAAAATGTGGACACAGTTCAGAGCGCAAAGAACTGAATGTCTGTCCAACGCGGCCGTCACAATAGGCGTACTTAGGGACCGTCGTAAAATTGCAACTCCACTAATTTTAATCTTCATTAACTTTTTTGTTTTACAACATAGACATCTCAAACCACTTCCATTAAAGAGAGGGAGAGCCATTAAACATTTCACACTTGTGAATTAGTAAAAATAAATAAATGTAAGGCTAATAATTACCAATAAATATGGTAGTTTCAACCATTTTCTAATTAATGAATATATTGACATCAAACCACTTGTAATATGTCTCAGACATCTTATCACAACTTTCACAGCTGTTAGTTTGTGAAAAAGTAGTTAGCAAATCCCGTAGCATCCTTATCAGAGACCTATAGTCTATAAATGCATATTTAAAGCTTTTCAATTCATTGGCTTGCTCATTTTTTACTATAATCACATCAAACCACCTGGAATATGTCTCTGGCATCCTCTTACAAATTTCACAGCTGTTAGTTTGTGAAAAAGTCTTTACCAAATTCTATAGGAACCTCAATGCATATTTAAAGCTTTTCAATTCATTGATTTGCTCATTTTTTACTATAATCACATCAAACCATCTGTAATATGTTTCAGGCATCCTCCCAGAACTTTCACAGCTGTTAGTTTGTGAAAAAAATACTTTGAAAATACTGTATCAAAATCCCTGATCTGTCGGCTATTTAATGCTTTTCTTTTTAATAGGTTTCTCATTTTTGAATGTATTGACATCAAACCACTTATGATTAGGGCTGGGTATCGTTCAGAATCTTTCGATCCGGTGCCAATTTCGATACCTCAGTTTCGATACCGATTCCTAACGATACTTTTTTCGATACCATATGTTTTAAAATCCATTTCAACATCAACAAAAATACATTAAACACAAAGCTTTTATTTCCACCTTAATTGTGAATCAAAACAGTTATCAAAATTAAAAAAATCTGGTAAAACTGCTCACTCAGAGTAACATTAATAAAAGTGCCTTGCCTTGCAAGCTCAGCCTGTCAGTCAGTCATCAGGGCAGAGAAACCACCGTTGTGGCTGCTTGTAAGAGGAAGTGGAACGTCAACAGCACCGCGACCGCTTTCGACTCGCCATTAATATCATATCGCAGCAAACGCTGTCTGCGTGAAGTTTTAAAAAACTGTAACCACACTTGAAACCAACCGTGACTCTCTGTGACTTCAACAAAACTGCAGACAGTTTACTCCGTCCGCACCTCTCCGTGTGCGTATGTGTGTGTGTCGGTCGGAGCTCTGCTCTGTGTCAATATGCAGAGAGGACAGATAAGCTTGCGCTTACACGCTAAGACGCTTTTGGAACCGAAATTTGGCACCGAAAGATAAAGAATTTTTCGATACTCATAGGATTGGAATATTTTTTTCGATCGTAGTAAAGTATCGACGTTCGGTACCCAGCCCTACTTATGATATTTCTCAGATATCTTCCCACAACTTTACAGCTGTTAGTTTGTGAAAAAGTATTTAGCAAATCCCCTAGCATCCTCATCGGTGACCTATAGTCTATAAAATGCATATTAAAAGATTATCAATTTAGTAGGTTGGTCATTTTTGAATATATTCATATCAAAACACCTGTAATATGTCTCAGCCATCCGATTATACATTTCACAGCTGTTATTTTGTGAAAACGTTTTTAGCAAATGCCTTAGCATCCACATAACTGACCTATTGACTAGGCTATACAATGCATATATAAAGGTTAGCAATTTAATAGGTTTCTCATTTCTGAATATATAGCCATCAAACCACCTGCAATATTTCTCAGACATCTTTTTACAACTTTCACAGCTGTTAGTTTGTGGACAAAAAAAACTTTGAAATACCTTATCAATATCCCTGATCTGTTGGCTAGCAAGGTTGTCTTGTCTCAAAAGCACAACAGGTTAGCCTCTATGATGTGCTGTGCATTTTCTTTGTAAATATTTTTTTACATAAGTCATTTTTGATAAATTGATAATCTTTAAATATGCATTTTATGGACTATAGGTCACTGATTAGGATGCTAATGGATTTGCTAAAGACTTTTTCACAAACTAACAGCTGTAAAAGATGTCTGAGGCATTACAGGTGGTTTGATGTCAATATATTCAGAAATGAGAAAAGTGTTGAAATAATAACCTTTAAATATGCATTAAATAGCCAACAGATCAGGGATATTGATAAAGTATTTTTAAAGTTTTTTTCCCCACAAACTAACAGCTGTGAAATTTGTAAGAGGATGCCAGAGACATATTCCAGGTGGTTTGATGTGATTATATTAAAAAATGAGGAAGCCATTGAATTGAAAAGCTTTAAATATGCATTGAGGATGCTATAGGATTTGCTAAAGACTTTTTTCACAAACTAACAGCTGTGAAAGTTGTAAGAGGATGCCTGAGACATATCACATGTGGTTTAATATGATTATATTCCTAAATAAGAAAGCCATTGAATTGAAAAGCTTTAAATATGCATTCATAGACTATAGGTCACTGATGAGGATTCTAAGGGATTTGCCAAAGACTTTTTCACAAAATAACAGCTGTGAAATTTGTTATAGGATGCCAGAGACATATTACAGGTGGTTTGATGTAATTATATAAAAAAATGAGCAAGCCAATGAATTGAAAAGCTTTAAATATGCATTTATAGACTATAGATCACTGATAAGGATGCTACGGGATTTGCTAACTACTTTTTCACAAACTAACAGCTGTGACATTTGTGATAGGATGTCAGAGACATATTCCAGGTGGTTTGATGTGATTATAGTCATAAATGAGCAAGCCTTTAAATTGAAAAGCTTTAAATATGCATATATAGACTATAGGTCACTGATGAGGATGCTGTGGGATTTGCTAACTACTTCTTCACAAACTAACAGCTGTGAAATTTGTGATAGGATGCCAGAGACATATTACAGGTGGTTTGATGTGATTATATAAAAAATGAGGAAGCCAATGAATTGAAAATCTTTAAATATGCATTGAGGATGCTACGGGATTTGCTAACTACTTTTTCACAAACCAACAGCTGTGAAAGTTGTGATAAGATGTCTGAGACATATTACAGGTGGTTTGATGTCAATATATTCATTAATTAGAAAATGGTTGAAACGACCATATTTATTGGTAACTATTAGCCTTACATTTATTTATTTTTACTAATTCACAAGTGTGAAATGTTTAATGGCTCTCCCTCTCTTTAATGGAAGTGGTTGGAGATGTCTATGTTGTAAAACAAAAAAAGTTAATGAAGATTAAAATTAGTGGAGTTGCAATTTTACGACGGTCCCTAAGTACACCTATTGTGACGGGCGCGTTGGACAGACATTCAGTTATTTGCGCTCTAAACTGTGTCCACATTTTTGGTGATTTTGAGTAAAAAATAAGTGTGAAACGTCTGTCTAAATAAGCTCTACAACATACCCAGAAACTGGGGGAAATCGAAGTATTGAAACGGAGCTATTGAAGGTAACATCCGCGAAAACCGACGAATGTCAAATATTAAACTATCTTCACCGCGGTCACATCAGTGGCCGGACAGCAGTTGCTCAGTGGCCCCACAGCAAGCCTCCACAGCTGCGGCAGCGAATGTTTGGATCGTGTGCCTCAAAAACAGACTGCAGTTCAAATAGTAGTCTGTATTAAAATCGTGCGTAGGCAAAACAGACAGCTGGTGATTGAGATGCTCGGCAGCTAACAAGAGTCTTCGGCAGCTTCAGTCCAATCCCTAGTGATTACACAAAACAAATATTAACACCAAATAAACCTAAAATGTAACTACCGCATTTAGCCCACATACCGTTCAAGCAGCGTTTGAGTCGCTCCAGAGGGAAGACGCTCCAAGAATGCAACGTGCACAGACAGCTATAAGTGCTACTCGCTTTGCATTACTGTGTTATCTCGGCGAGGGTGGGGGGGATGAACCTGCCAGCCGAAGATCTACAAACGTTTGATAGTAAAATAACGGCCGCGAATGATGGTAACAAAAAATGAGTGCAGAGGCAGCCAAACCGCCACCTTACCTGATGCCCAAGCAGACAAATCACAGTGAGCACAACCCGGAAGTGCAGCATGCTCCCGTCACCAACGAACAAGAAAGGCAGTGGGAGGACTACTGGCTGTTTTTATACGGGGCTCCACCATTCTAATTGGCCAGAAGCACGCAGGTAGTTATGAGCTGAAACTCATACTGCTACACATGGATGTCTCTTTTGTCTTTCTTTGCCACTTGGATCCTGTGCCAGATCATACTGGTATGCTCCGAGCAACCAGAGAACCCAGGAATGCCAGCCTTCTGTACGGATGTATCAATGCACTTGTTCTTCTCCAGGTAGGTGGACAACCTCTGTGCTATCACGCTGAAAAATATTTTCCCCTCAACGTTGAGAAGACCAATTGGCCGGAATTGACATATGTCTGTCATATCCTTCTCCTTGGGAATTAGCACCCCTCCAGCCCTTCGCTACACCTTAGGTATTATTCCCTTCTGCCACACTATTCTCATGAGCCTCCAAAGATAGCGTAGAACATCCGGTGCATTCTTGTAGAGCTTATACAGTACTCCATTCAGCCCAGGGGCTGATGCTGATCTTGCGCGCCGTGTTGTACTCTCTAATTCCTTCCATTTTGGAGGACCAGCCTCCAGGTTGAATTCAGGAGGTTGAATAGGTGGGATTTCATGTGGGATAACTATCTGTTCGTGCCTTTTCGTGTCGTGGTGGACCTTTTCCAGATGTTCTTCCAGTTCCTGCTTTGGAATTTCCAAGTTTCCGTTTTTTCCTTAGCGAAGAGTCCTTTGACGAACTTGAAGGGGTTGTTATAGAACCATGTTCTTGTGTGTTCCTTCTTCCTGCGGAGTTTTCTCAAGTTCTCTGCTCTTCGCAAGGTTGCCAACCGACACTCCCCCTGGAGTAGCATGAGACCCTCTCTCTCTGCATCAGAGGCCTTTTCCCAGTGCTTTCTCAGCTGCTTTCTCTCTCTGACCAGCCTTTCGATCTCCTGCTGCCTCCTGGATTTGGCTGGTGCTGGTGTTGCTTTGTCGCTTCTCCTTGTGTTCACTTTAAAGTGCTCTTCTCCGTAGTGGTAGATTATGTCGCCCATCCTTTCCAGCTTTTTCTCTGCTGTGCCCACTTGTTGCTCCAGGATTTTTGTCAGGTTGTTGTTGACTGCTTCCCACTCTCTCTTTTCAACAGCTTTGGGCCACTTCACACTCAATCTGCGCCCTTTGATCTTTTCCTCCTTGGGAGGTCTCTCAGACTTTCTATGCTTGTATTATCCTCCTTAGTGACAAGGGTGCTGATGCTCTGCGAACTTTGTTTTTTGTCCCGTCGCTGTGCTTCAATCGACTGATTTGACTGGTTGCTTCGTAAGAAGTACTGGTCAATTCGAGGCCCTTGTCTCTGCTCTCTCAAGCACCCTCACTTTCCTTGGTGGGTCCTCAACCCCCTGAATTATGTTATTTTCGCCCAACTACAGATGCACAATTGAAGTGGGCCGTGTTCTTGCTCATAGTCATGTCCGTTCCTGATCCGATACCAGCGTGTCACATATTTTATTATATGTTCTAATTGTATACTACTATCCCTGTATGGATGTGATATGATTTCTATCATTGTTGTTCGGCCTGGCTCAGGTTAAACCTTTTGTTAAACATGAACAAACACAAACAATGAGCGCTAGAACTTTATTTTATTATCAAGTTTGACAGTGAGTCACAACGGAAAAAGAACATAAATAAACTACTTTAAAGTAGATATTATTCGGGTCTAAATTATGTGGTATCTGATTGGTGCATAAACTCCAGTACTGCCCGATACCAGCATTTTAGGCGGTATCGGAGGCTTTTGCAAAACTGGTATCGGAACATCTCTAGTAATAACTTTTGTGACAAATAAAGGACATAAACCTTTAGCACCATCAGAAAAGTTCAATATTTTAGTTAGCGATAGAGATAGATAATATTTACTTTCCTCTATTTTTAAGTTTTACAGTGATGCTTCTTAGTTGTAAAACACTTGGCTAGCACTTGAAACTAATTCACCTTAATTTTGCAAATAAAACATTATGACAAAGACAATTGTAGGGGTTTGGTGTTTCTTCATAGTTGTTTGGCGTCTTTTTGTGGTCGTTTTGTGAGTCTTTGTGGTCACTTTGCATCTCTTTGTGGTTGCTTTGCGTCTCTTTGTGGTTGCTTTGGATATCTTGACCCTCAGGCACCCAGAGCCCACAGACCCCTGGGCCTGTTCCCGGTAGACGTGTTGAGAAATCCATCCATGTTCGGTGTGTTATCAACTGTATTTTTTCGCTCATTAAGTATGCATTCCGATTGTTAAGACTGAAAAATGTGTGCATGCTGGTGAAAGCAATTCATTACATGTGGAGCATTTAATGTTTGGAATTGTCAGTAATATTAAGGTTCAAGGTTCAATTTATTCACTAAAGTTAGAAGACAAGTACAATCATAATGCAGATATGTGAAATAGGACACCCTGGTAAGCTATATAAAGCTTGTGTAAAGGGGCCCAGACACTAGCAAATAATACACATTATAATGTTTGGATAAAAAAGTAAACATGTATTATACAATAACATTTACAACCTTCACAAAAAGAAAAGAGAAACCATAACTACCCTAACCCTACCTAAGTGGTCCCAAAACATTTAGTCCATCAGTCTAAGTATTGATAAAATTAAAGATGCAATAAGCAAACAATAAAGCAGGTAAATATAACAGTAGAAAAAATAAAAAATAAATTAATTCAGAGTCACTATTTAAAAGTTCCCAGCTGTTTAGAGGAGGCTATTCAAGCTTTAACATATGTTTTAATAACTGTTGTCTTAGTCTCTTTTTAAACACAGACAAAGAATTTGGTAACACTTTACGATAAGGGTACATTAATTAGCATTAACTAACCGTTATTAACAGTTGAATAAATTGTTTAATTAACATGTATTAACAATGCTCATGTTAACTAAGGTATTAATTGATGCATTATTTACCATTAGTTGATGCCTTAACTAACTGTTAATCACCGTTAACTAAGGTGTCTATTATACCATTAGTTAATGCAGTAATAAGCCTTGACTAACTATTAATAAGTTAATCAAGGTGTCTATTATATCATTAGTAAATGCAATAATAAGCCTTGACTGTTAATAACAGTTAACTAAGGTGTCTATTTTACCATTAGTTAATGAAGTAACAAGCCTTGATTAACTGTTAATCACACTTAACTAAGGTGTCTATTTTACCATTAGTTAATGCAGTAACAAGCCTTGACTAACAGTTAATCACAGTTAACTAAGGTGTATATTTTACCATTAGTTAATGCAGTAACAAGCCTTGACTAACTGTTAATAACAGTTAACTAAGGTGTCTATTTTACCATTAGTTAATGCAGTAACAAGCCTTGACTAACTGTTAATAACAGTGAACTAAGGTGTATATTTTAACATTAGGTGGTTTGTAGTCAGGGCCGGATTGGGACTCATTTTCAGCCCTGGATTTTCATGCCCACTTTACTTCACGAATGACTATATTAAAAAAATGTAATCAAAACCTTAGTATATAAGTCTGCAATAGTGCCCTGTCCTCTAAATCCTTGTAATTCAGTGTATTTTGTAAAATATCACTATTTCACTATTATAAGTGTTGCCTCACAATGTAGATTTATTAGAAAAGTTAACATCTTAACAACAACCCAATGATGTTGTATAATATCAGAATCTGTTTCTGTGAAAAAAATGAATCACAGATTAAATAAAGAAGAAGATACATTGTATTGCACTTTCTAATGACACCATAATCTATTTTTTCCTTTGAATATTTCATACAACTTTCATAATGGGTCACAAGTAATATTTGGTCATAAAAAGTGATTATATTGTAGCTAATCTGATCATGTTTTCATGTCTTCTCTTTCTGCTCTCAACGAAGGCGGTCACTTTTCTCCCTCTCCCTACCAGGCCTACCCTGCTTGCTATCTTGTCTCGTGCTGTCTGCTGTTTCTTGTACTTTTAGAGTCTCTCTCTCTGCACTGCTCCTAAACTACGAATTATGGATTTGATCAACTGGTCTCTCGGCGCAATTGACACCATATTCTCGACGAGAAGCTCGGGTTCAGGGGAACCTGACTGCCCTGCCGGAACGTTCGCAGCTGGCTACACGATGGACGCGTGGGAGAGGTGGCGGGTCGTGTGTCTGGCGGTTCTTTCCGTGGAGGACATTGAAGATATCTACCTATTCGGAACCATGATAACAGGTCTTTTGCTGATTGGCTCAGGCATTGCCCTGGTTTATCGAGAAATTAAAGCGAAGACGGGAACAGAGCAAATTACCAGGCTGCCCGTCATGGTTGAAGCTGTGGGCAGAGCTGTCGGAACTCAAATTGTGACTCTGAACTCCATGAGCCACAAATTGGATACTGTGATTATCATGGGCCCAAAATTGGATACCATCTTGGAGAGACAGTCAGCTCTGGACAAGCTGGACAACATCTTGGGGAAACTCACGGTTTTGGCAAGGAAATTTGATCGTTACGGAGACCAGAGGGGACATTTCAGAGAAGTCGGGAGTGACTAGCTGCCGGCTCCTAGCCCCAAGACAAAACAAATTCCAACCTTATCTTTTCGGCTCCTGAACCAGCGCTGGCCTTGGCCAAGGCCGGTGTTGAATACTCACTCCCCCTGGAGCACTACAGCGAGGCACACTCTTCATTTCCCCACCCAACTCCCACTGACACCTGTTGATTGTTGACTCGTACTGGGTCCTGTTTCAAGGTTGACTCCATGGCAACCGGCTGTGTATCGCAATGACAATCGTGCGGACTGAGTAAACCAGATTACGGGGGCCAGACGTAGCTTGACTAATCAGGCCTACACATACACGAACTTGACATACATACAGATACGAACTTGACATACATACAGATTTGCAACCACACCCCAGCCCCCTATCCAGCGCCTTCACCGCTTCTTTCCCCAGGCGGGCAGGTCTCGGGCCAGCGCCTTTGTTTGGCTGCAGGACCAGATGTCTGTTTGCCTGTCCTGGACTACCTCTACTCCATCACCCCCATCCCGATACCCAACATCCCACCCCCACTGCGTGTCATGTTATATTGTTATGTTGTGTTATGTGCAGCAGTGCAAATGTACTGTTATGTGGTGTGTAGCAGTGCACATGTATTGCTTGTGTGCTTATGTGCTGAGGTGTTTTTTCCTGTTCCCACACTGTTCTTATCTTTATGAGGATAGTCTGAGAGCGGCTTTTTTATTTCCCTCTCCTCTCCCAATGTCATGCTGTATCTGTTGCGAGAGTTAGGAGAGAGTTGAGATGGCGCCGCATATGGCGACTCGGTGTGTTTGTGCATGTTGCTTTAATGTTTTAATGTGATTTGCACTTACGATACCAAGACACATCCCTCGTGTGTGTAAACATACTTGGCAATAAAGCTTTTCTGATTCTGATTCTGATTTGCTTGTTCACACACTGTGATACAACAGCTTACAGCAGATGTGCCATCCACACTGACAGCAGCTATCCCTAATGCACACTGCTGGCTCTGCTTCTGATACTAAATCACATTTTATAAATTGTCATAATTCTCAGCACAAATCTCTCCTTTCTACAAAGCTTTCTGATCAAGTCAAGTCAGTGTCATTATGGTAGTGCCGAATCATCTGGCATCATTAATTATCCCAGGGCATTTTTCATATAGAGCAGGTTAACACCACACTCTTATTAATTCTTATAATACTCAGTCAATGATCAACCCTACCTACCCAAACTGGAGTTCTGGGCTTATATAGCTGCTGCTTGGTAACCTTACTGGCTCTTCATTGTCACTGTTAGCAGCAAACTGGACTAGTAGGCCTACTAGCGCGCTGCGGTGAGCTACAAGAACAAGTTTGATTCATAAACATAAACGCTGGTTTGCAGGCACTTCTCCTAACTAACTTAGCTTACCCGTCTCAACGTCTTCATTTGCGTTTTGCTAAAAATATAAAAAAAGGTCATCTGGCCGCGTCACTTTCTAGAGCTCTACTTTTTAAATTGACGCTTTTTCAGTGCCGTTTTGCGCTTTCTATTACCCGTTTAAAACAGCTTATTTTTGCTCGCGGTGGCATCCTCCAACAAGCACCAGTGACTTGTGTACGATGACGGTTTGACGGTTTGTTGTTTTTTTTAGCAAAGTGCTGCCGTCGGAGGACTCCGAACATAAATAGGTCATCATTAACCCGGCTGCTCTCTGCGAGTGGGCTGCATGAATGAAGAGAACGGTGGGCTGCAAGAAAAAATAAATACTCTAAATACAAAAAGTGGGCTGCGAGTGCAGGCAGCATAGGGACAGCATCTATAATATTCAACTATGATTTCAACCCAGTGCCATACCTGAACACCGGCCCTCACAACCAAACAACCAGACCGGCCCACCAGGAATTCTCCCGGTGCTCCCGATTAGCCAATCCGGGCCTGTTTGTAGTGGAAGTTTCCTTTACAGCAGGGCAGAGTTTTCCAAGTTTAGTAAAGTGAAACAAATAAGACAGTCTGAGACTAAAACCAAGTTGAGTTTTTTTTATTTTATTAAAAAAATACATATTTGCAAATATAGGAGCAACATGATTTCACAAAAGGCCGCAGCCCAGTGTGGAGTCAGTTCCTCAAATGAGTGAACAGAACACCAGGCTTATATGCATCTTCAGAGTGACAGCACACACTCACTTGGATTATTATGACGCTACAATTTTTACAGGCAATCTGATACACATGAAGACAATCAAGAAATACAAAAGACATCTCGGAGCCATCTCACCTCCTCCTCCCTCTACGACTTTCACCCCCCCAGTTACATCTTAACTGGCATGGGAAAACTAGAGATAGTTTTAGGGTGACCTTGTACCTTTATCGGTTCAGGCTAACAGTGCTCACATTATGTTCCAGACTGGATGTCTCACAAAGTTAGAATCAAAATCTACATATGGGAAATGAGATAAACTCTTTCAGCATTTGTGAGAGAATTAAAGTACAAATAAAACATAAAAAATATAAGGAATTATGCTTAAATGTAATTTTCCCATTACAAATGTACTAAAAAGCCTAAACTGGAAATAAAAGCTAACTAAAGTGTCTAAGTAAACCCTTAGTTGATGTTAATTAAGGTATTTCCTAATATTACTAGGTGGTTGATAAAGATGTTCGATAGTCTTACGGTTCACAGCCAAGCCATGTCATTATGAAAACACTTTGTATTGTTTATTTACGGGTTATGGTTGTCCACATACCTTTGTCCACTATATTTGTCCATCCTCCAACATATGACTTACTTTTGGTAGAGGGTGAGATCAGTGAAAAGACTCCATAGTCTCCATGCAGAGGTTTGCTTCTTCCTTTGTCTTCATGTAGACATTAACTTAAAGCCCAACCTATATAAATTATTGTGCATGCTATAGAAACATTATTTAACCTTATATGGTCACTTGATTAATGTCTAATAATACTGAATAAGCATTACTAAACCATAATCAAACAGTTATTAATGCTGTTTGGTAGCCTTATTGTAAAGTTCAGAACAGATGCACCTTAACTAACACTTAGTAAATGTATAATAATACTGAATTAGCATTACTAAACCATAATTTAGCACGTGAGAGGACGCTGGCGCTGGTTATTCGCCGCTTCTCCGTCTGCTATTCTCTTGTGTTTGTTTGTGTTCGCTGTACCCCCTACCTCTGGACAGCCTCTGTACCTCTGGACAGTCTCTCAGCTGGTTCCCGAAGCTGCCTGGGCTCCTCGACCGGACTCTCGCCTCGTCGGTTAGCCGCTAGCTGGCTGCCCCCGTTCACCAAAAGCGTGGCGGGTAATCCTAGCTGCTACAGTGGCAAACCCGATTGCTGACCTCCTTCTCACAGGCAACCTCCACCAGATGTGAGCCGCGACCGAGACCAGACATTAATCTCCTCCTGTCAGGCCGTGGATTATTTTGGCACTCACATTATTCATCCACCTCTGTGCTCCAAGCCCACGGCTAAGCGCTATCACGGAGCTCTCAGTCCCTCCGCTCGGCATCATGTTAAAATATTCAACGCGTCAACTACTCCATTCCATCCTGCATCCCAGTCATCAAACAGCTCGGACTTCTACATCGACCCCGTTACATCCACAGAAGCTCTCGCCGCAAGTTTTTTTTCTTCCACCACGGACAATCCATTCCATCCATCTGGTCACCTGCACGCTCTGTCGCACCTGTCTCACGTCATCAGAATGCTTCACCCACTGGATCACATAGGGCTGAATGCACCATCAGGCTGAACAGAAAACCCAGACTGGACTACAGTGCTTTCCCCACTTCAAATACACTTAATCATAAGCTCCAATCATTTGCAAATCGGCTCACTTTCACCCCTCAACTGCAATACCCCCACACCCCACCGACCACACGCACTGCTAACTGGGACAATCTCAGATCTCTCCAGCCAGCCCCCATCCCACCACCCTCTCACCATGCCAACTTTGCCCTCCTCAACACCCAATCGCTCAACAATAAAGCCCCTGCCCTCCATGAACTAATCCTCGACAACACTCTGGACTTCCTTCTGCTCACTGAAACCTGGCAACAACCCAACGACTTCTTCTCCCTCAACCAAGCATCCCCTCCTGGCTACAACTACATCTGCAAACCCCACCCCTGGAGGCTGGAGGTGGCTGCGCCGTCATTTTCAATCAGAACTTCCAGATCACAGAACTCCCCCTCCCCTCAGTATCATCTTTTGAATATCTTGCCTTCAAAGCTCTTTCCTCCATGACAGTCATCCTCATTTACCGGCCACCTAAACCAAATCTCTCCTTCCTCTCTGATTTTACTGAACTCCTCACACTAGCCTCATCTCTCTCTCCACGTCTACTGCTACTCTGTGACTTAAACATCCACATGGACTCCCCCACCCTCAAGCTCTCATCAGAATTCACCATTTTACTGGATAACTTCTCTCTCACCCAACATGTCACATTCCCCACCCATGAAAAAGGACACATCCTTGACCTGGTCTGCTCTACTAACCAACCGGTGCTCGACCTCCATCCGTGCCTCTTTCCCCTCTCTGATCACAAACTGATACGTTTCACCATCCCTTCTCCAACCCCACGCCCCCACCTCCTCACCTTCCGCAACCTCAAATCTATCAATCCCCACCATCTCTCTGACCTGCTCTCCACCACTCTCCACCTGGACTTAACCCTCACCTCACCTGATGACCTCACAAACCACCTCAACTCTACCTTGTCTACCTCCCTCAACATCCTGGCCCCCCTCAAAACAAAAAACATCACTTTTAACACCTCTTCACCCTGGTACACACCTGCACTCCGGAAAATGAAACAAACTGGCCGCCAACTTGAACGTCTGACAAAGAAATCATCCCTCACAGTCCATCATGAAGCCTATAAACTCCATCTCACCGCTCCATCAAATCTGCCTACCTCTCCACCATCCTCACCGACCCCTGCCAAAACCCCAGAACAACCTCATCAAGCCTCGGACCAACAGCCTCCCTACCTCTACTCCGGATCTCTGCAACTCATTCCTCCACTTTTTCACTGACAAAATAAATCTCATTTACAAATCTCTATCCCCTGTATCTGACCTCCCAATATCTACTCCAGCACCTACCATGGACCCTCCTCTCCCCATCCCTCCTGACCTCCCGACCCCTCCTCAACACTGCCTCCTCTCCCAGTTTGACCCGGTCACTCCTCCTGAAATCTCCAAACTCATCAGCTCTTCCAAACCCACTACCTGCTCCCTTGACCCCCTCCCTACTCCACTCCTGAAGTCCTGCCTCCCGGTCCTATGCCCCTACCTCACTAACCTCTTCAACTCCTCACTGTCCCTTGGAACTGTCCCCTCTGCTTTCAAAACTGCCGCTGTCACCCCAATCGTTAAAAAACCTGGTCTGGATCCCTCCTCTCTCAACAACTACCGCCCAATATACCTCCCCTTTCTGTCTAAAACCCTGGAACGCATAGTCGCCTCACAACTGCAAACCCATCTTCATGCCAATAACCAATTCCAATCTGGCTTTCGCCCCTCCACAGCACAGAAACCGCTCTCCTCAAAGTCCTCACCTCTGCTGACACCGGTTCCCTCAACAGATCCTACTTCATCTTTCTCCATAACCACACCTCTGCCACAGCCACAGTCACTCAAGGTGTTCCCCAAGGCTCCGTACTTGGCCCCCTCCTCTTCATCATCTACATCCTCCCTCTTGGTCAGATACTCTGCCACTTCAACCTGGACTTCCACTGCTATGCTGATGACACCCAGATCTACCTCAGCACCAAATCCCCCCACAATCCTCCCCTCTCCCACATCAACTCCTGTCTGTCAGCTGTTAAAACCTGGATGCAACACAACTTCCTCAAACTCAACAGCGACAAAACAGAATTCTTTCTCATCGGCTCCAAATCCACACGCAATCTTTGTCATTTTAGGCAGAACCCCACAAGTTAGAGAGAGATTAATAGAGTACACAAGAGCCTCCAAGGTTTCATTGACAATAACTTTGAGAATTTTACTAGAAATTGCACCAGCTGTATGGGAGCTTTTCATGTTAATAATGATTTTGCAAACTTTGTATCTGTCAGTTGGTTGTAAGAACAATGAATTCAGATAGTTGCCTTTGAGATAATGTCTGAAAGAAGCACCCTTAGGTTGGCAGATTTTTTCAGAGAGGTTTTTACCTACAGAGATAAAGTGATTATTGAAACTATTAGCCAAATCTATATTGTCATAATCATTTCTGTCATTTCTGTTATTGTACTTTATATAAGGTGTATATTTTAACATTACTTAAAGGGGTGATAGAATGATTATATAGGGTATTTTACACTGTTCCTTAAGGTCTCCTAATAGGGTATGTAACAGTGGTTGGGCTGAAAATTGCCCGAATGCTATTTTATTAGGCCCTTAACTACCCTGTGAATATGGCTCTATTTGGAACAAGAGCTTTTCTTCCAAATATGGTATGCTCATGAATATTTAGATAAGCTGTGCGCTGATTGGTTTGAGCAAACCACATAGAAACACATTGGAGACTCGACAGCAGGTCTCATATTTCAGACACTGTTTGTTGGGCTAATTCGTTATTAAATTCACTTCTGAGACTTTTTTAAGCGAGAAATCAACTATATAAAGCTCAAATATGGGCCGTTGCACGAAAATTGATGGCTAATTGCAAATTTAGTAAGACGTGTCGGACTTTAGCCAGGAGCTCCACACAGTCTGACGAGAAAGCGCAAATTTCCATACCTAGTGAAAGTCACCGTTTCCCTGGGTACTGGACTACTGGAATACTCTGGGCTCCGTGGAGCTCCACAGAGCTGGCTGGCTGCCAGCTGCCGGCACAACTACAGTAGCTATATTTACAGTTTGAATTTCGTCACACCACTTATATAACATCTACCCCAAGTCTTATAAAGCTAACAATGGTGTCAGATTTCAATTTAATGAATTTTTGTGAACATTAGAGGTTTTGTTAGCTGCGACTGTCCCTTCAATCCTATGTGTACAGATCGCGGCTAGTAAGCTTCATTTTCGGCGTAATTAGAGTATATTTACAGTTTGAATTTCGTCACGCCACTAATATAACATCTACCCCAAGGTCTTATAAATCAATCAATCAAGATGGCACTGGCGTAAGAGGCAGGTGTACACGTCTGCTCAATGCTTTACTTTTTGGGCTTTATATGTTTAGTTCTAGCCCACTAGTTTATATGTAACAAACTTGGCTATCAAATTTATTGAACTTTTCCTGTTTGTACGACTGATTGCAGCGATAATATTGGGCTACTTGTGTGAATAGTTAATAACAGCTCAAAAGTCTGCCATGGACCAGCAACCTGTTTCCAACAAATTAATCTGGGAAGCCATACAGCAATTAAAGGTGGAAATGGTCTCAATTCAGTCGAGTTTACAGACCATAGAAAGCTCACTGTCCACTCTTGGCGAACATGGGTCTGTACTCGAACAAAGAGTGAGTTCAAACGAGGACAATTTTACTGACCTGAAAAAACGTATTGAGACGCTGGAGAGTGATAATACTTACCTTCGCTTTGAAAGCTGGACCAAGGCCGATTTTGGTGAAATTCCACAGCCTCCGAGATCGTCAACATATCCTAAGACTTTCACGGGAAAAAAAAAAAAAAGAGTTGAAATACGAGGCCAAAAGGATCCACATCTTCCCAGACTACACCGCTGGAACAATGAATAAACGACGGGAGTTTGATAATGTTAAAAAAAGCTCCGTGAACTCGATATGGAATACTCTCTTATCTTCCCAGCAACATTGAGGATAAAATCAGCTGGAAAGATGTTCCAGTTCAAATGTGCCAAAGAAGCCGAACTGTTTCTGGACACCAGGTCTCCGGTATGACTGTCTGCATTCGCCCACTGAAGGTAGCCCACAGACTTTGATTGATATGAGTTATAGAACTGTCAGGCATATTGCTGCATTCTCAGTTTGAATTTCTTAATGCTTTGTAATGCTCTGGGGCCAGTTGTTCAAAGGTAAACTGATCGGATTGGATCAAATCTTTAAAATGGGTTGTTCAAAAGGGAAAGAAGGAATCTGAAATCAGATTAGATCACGGAATCCAATCCTAGTTTTAATCTGGATCAAACCTTCAGTTTGTGTTGTTCAAAACTTGTAGGTAATATTTGGATAACTTTGATCCAAAAAAACAAGATTATCCTGATCCCAACAGGGGGTAGGATTTCAAGGTGGATTCCAAGAAGAAAATGTAGTAAAACTTTAAAATTGGTCAAATAATATATTTGTATCATTTTGTGTATACTTTTATTTATATTTTGCACTTGACTTGTGTAACCGTTGTAACAGTGATAAAGTAGATAAAGTAGACATAGGCTACCAATTAAGCTATTTAGTATAGTAAAGTAAAAATAAAATAAAAATAAAAATGATCTTGTCCCCATGTCTAAACTAGAAACTGAAAGAGCAGAAGCACAGATACTCCTGGCAGAGGAACAAATCAAGCTGACCAAACTGCAGCAAACCAAAGCGAAACTTCAGATCCGCCTCCTAAAAGCAGGGCTTGTAAATGCTGGTCTCTCCTCCTCAGATGAAGAAGAACCCTGAACATTCTTTATTTTGTTAACTATTGGACATTTAGCCTTTTGTTTTGTTTTTAAGACATTTTAAAAATATCCACAATGTATTTCTGTATATTTTTTTTCTGATTAGCCGGTAATTTTCCTTGTTCGTTATTTTTTTACTTATTTTTATTTGTTTTGTTTTTTGTTTTTATTTATTCCTATTTTTCTATTTTTGTTTTTATTTCTGATTTAAGAAATTCAACTTACCTGACTATAATTGAACGGCAATGATTTTTGCTTCATATGGTGCGTTGTTTTTTTGTTTTGTTTTTATACCGGTACTTAAAGTGACTTTGCTCATGTCCCAATATGCGGTTATATTGACTTATGATGATGATGATGCTATTCAAACTTTTGACTGCTTTCTTTAATAATTACATAACACAATACTAAGGACTAGGCAACATGGTGATCAGTGTGCATTTAGAAATTGTAAAAATAAACAAAACAGATGGGCACCACAAAGTTTCCACAAATTTTGATTGCGCAACACATTCTCACACCCAACTCGTAAAATAAGGACGTTCGGTCAGGAGCCTTTCTCGTTCTTATTTGACGTTAAAAGTCTCCTTTAGCGTCTCATGTAAACGTGCTTGGTCGCCACTATTGCCGTCCCTTTTTCGGAGAAAAACAACGGGGAAAGGACTCCTCAAAAGCCGGGAAACACACCGCGGGTGAAGCGAACAACGGATCGCGGAGGTTAGGTTTAGGAGAAAAACAACGGGGAAAGGACGCCTCAAAAGCCGGGAAACACACCGCGGGTGAAGCGCGACAATAACGGAATCGCGGAGGTTAGGTTTAGGAGAAAAACAACGGGGAAAGGACGCCTCAAAAGCCGGGAAACACACCGCGGGTGAAGCGCGACAATAACGGAATCGCGGAGGTTGGGTTTAGGAGAAAAACAACGGGGAAAGGACGCCTCAAAAGCCGGGAAACACACGCCGTAGACGGGGGAAACAAAAGAAAAACAACGGGGAAAGGACGCCTCAAAAGCCGGGAAACACACGCCGTAGACGGGAAACAAAAGAAAAACAACGGGGAAAGGACGCATCAAAAGCCGGGAAACACCGCCGGGAGGCGGAAACACACGCCGTAGACGGGGGAAACAAAAGAAAAACAACGGGGAAAGGACGCATCAAAAGCCGGGAAACACACGCCGGAGACGGGGAAACAAAACGCCACAGACCGGGGAAACAAAAGAAAAACAACGGGGAAAGGACGCCTCAAAAGCCGGGAAACAAAACGCCACACGCGGGGCGTGAACCCGAGTCTCCTGAGTGAAAGTCCGGTGTTTTACCCATCCACCACCCCAACCACCGTCCTTATCCAGCAGTTTCCCCTTACATACCACTCGCTAAGTCTCATCCAACTGCGGCTCTCCCCAGTACGTTACACAAATACGCCGAAGGGTGCCTTTTTCGTCGCATCAGACGCTGAAGGACACTGACCAAACGTACTTATTTTACGAGTTCGGAATGAGAACGGGTTGGATTGCGAGATACAGAAAGGAACCTACTGTGGCTTCTTGCTGCTGGTTTGGACATCAAGACACCGGTGGAGACTCTACTTAAATTGCGAATTTGTAGTGATCATTTTAGAGCAGACGACTTTGAAAAACCCTGCAATCTAAAGGACCACAAGTCACTGACAACGGATGCGGTTCCATCCGTCTTTTTCCAGATGCACCAACAGCTACTGATGAACAGGTAATAACTTTTGGTAGGCTAGTTTAGTTAATAAAGCTAGCCCCTTTCATAACGTTAGCCTAGCTGCTACTGATAGATTGAGACTGACGTTAGTGGAGATAACGTTTCAATACATTGTGGAGAGCGACAACGTTAGCTAACGGTATAGCTACACTCTAATCGCTAGCCTAGGTAATATCACTGCTGTAATATCACTGCTGTAGCCTATGCTACCAACTACAGGGAACAAAGTATAACTATTGCAATGCGATGCAAGGGTAGTTTTATTTCTAACATTATTCTATCAACAGACATTAACATCAATAGTCTGGCGTTATAATTTATTTGCCTCGGGTGTACTGTGGAGTGGGTAAGACTGTTTTTAATGGCAGGCTAGCAGTTACTGTTGACTTGTGCTAGCCTAGCACCAGCAAACTCTGCAACTGGAAGGACTGGATGAAAACTGTTGAAAACGGACTCCACTGATAAATAACACACTGGCTAACTTGGAAATGAGGTCCTATGTCCAAAATTGTGAACCACCCCTTTAAGTACAAACAATATTGAATACTTTAGTACTTAAGTGTGGTGCTTAATGAACTGAATGTGTGCTGTTGAAACCTGCCTTCAAAGGGGGGTGTTTTTAAATCCACATCCAAACACACAATGGTCCCACAAGGGCTCACCCACATCCAACTGCTGGTAAAGCATCCATCTCTGTTTCCCGTTGCGGTGAATTGGGCTTTAGGGCAGACAATGCCGCGTTCTGCCAGCAGATGCCGGGAAACCGCCATTTTCCGATCCGTTAAAGAGCATTTCAACTTCTACTCCAGTCCCTTTTTGATAGAACACTTGAACTTTTACTCAAGTCTGGGTCTCTAGTACTTCATACATGTCTGGGTACATGTACTGTATGTGTATGTAAACATGTATAAATAAGTGAAACATCAAATTGTTTTGTATTTAAATTAAGTATAAAAATAGAAAAAGGGGTTAGGACTTAGGTTGAACTTCTTCCTTCTCCTTTTTGAACATGGGAATTTCTTATTTCAATCACTTACAATAATTTTGGAAGATTATGCAGAGATGTACATGTTCTTATGTTATTTTTTTTTATATATATATATATATATATATATATATATATGACTGGTCGGTCCGTGTACTTTTTCGTTCATTCGATTTTCATTTCATAAACGGGTATTAAAAAACAAAAAACGATGGTTATTTGATTTTCGTTTTAAAATACAACATTTGAAATTGAAATACAAGGCGTTTTTTCCTTTTCATGGTCAAAGGGGATGGGAGAAATTTAAAATATGCTATGATTTTCATTTTCTATTTCATATAACAAAAATAAAATCACTCGGAAATAGAAATGAAAAAAGGTTTGCTTTTTTATATTCAGAGACCGGATGTTGTCATTTCCAAGGCAACAGCGCCAGCCTAGCCTACAAGTGTTGCTTTCAGCCCAGGCTAAAATCACTTTGGAAACCTGTACTCTTGATAATGCTTGGGGGGAGTTTTATTTCATAATGTCACATTTATTTATTACCCTCTCTCCCTCTGCCTCTCTGTCTCTATCCGCCGCAGACAACTCCGCCCCAAGAGAGTCGAACCAGCTGAGGAAACAGAATTTCGGTTCACGGCTGTAACGTTACGCCACCGTTAACAATCCCAGCAAACTTTCTGTTGCTGCCGTTAAACTGCTGATCTGGCAGAGAGTCACCGGGGGTTCGGGATCAGATCACGGGGATCAGACCTCCGGTGCTGGGTCTAATATTCTAATATTAGCTGCTGCAGCTAGCTAGCAGATAGCCACCAGCCCTGTGACCTCGGTCCCCACGGTTCGCTCCCCGGTGCTGACTGACTCTGGTCCGTCTGCAGAGCTGCGTTACCCACTCTAGCTGAGCTGGCAATCTGCCGCGCTCGTGTTTTATTCATATTTTATTTTCTTTGCAGATAGTGATATGCTATGACGCACTATGCCAGGCAGGCTGGCAGTTGCTTTTAGTCGGAGTCTGTACAAAACTTCCTTTGAATATAATGTGCATATAAATAGACGGAATAAATAAAAGTCCCATGAAATAAATATAAGTAAAACATAGCTATATATTTAGGCTATTGAACTAATGACTATGCCTATGTTCATATGTTTTGCCTCATTTATGTTTCATGATCTATTTCATAGCCATATTTATGTATATTTATGTTAAGGGGGGCAAAAAACGGATAATCGGTTGCTCAGGAAGTTATATAGAATACAGTTTCCCTCAACTGCAGCCGGGACATTCTCAAACGCTTAACGTGAAAAAGCTTAACGTGGTTTAATGTACCTAAACAATGATCAATCAGATATCAGTCAGTTATCAGTCAGATAACGTCCATAATAATTGGACTTTGGGTTAGATTTTTTGACAGTTTTCAGTGGTCATGAGGAGCAATATGAGAGAGAAATTTGGTAATCATTGATCATTGTTTAGGTACATTAAACCACGTTAGGCTTTTTTTCACGTTAAGCATTTGAGAATGTCCCGGCTGCAGTTGAGGGAAACTGTAAACTTCCTGAGCGACTGATCATCCGTTTTTTGCCCCCCTTTACATAAATATGGCTAAATAGATCATAAAATAAATAAATGAGGCAATATATGAACATAGGCATTAGTCTTTATAGTTCCATAGCCTATATGTTTTACTTATATTTATTTCAGGGGACTTTTATTTATTCCATCTATGCACATGATATTCAAATGAAGTTTTGTACAGACTCCGACTAAAAGCAACTAGCAAGCCTGCCTGGCATCAGTGCATCATAGCATATCACTATCTGCAAAGAAAAGAAAATATGAATAAATCACGAGCGCGGCAGATTGCCAGCTCAGCTAGAGCGGGTAACGCAGCTCTGCAGACGGACCAGAGTCAGTCAGCACCGGGGAGCGAACCGGGGACTCAGGTCACAGGCTGGAGGCTAGCTGCTAGCTAGCTGCAGCAGCTAATATTAGAATATTAGACCCAGCACCGGAGGTCTGATCCCCATGATCAGCAAGCTTAACGGTAGCAACAGAAAGTTTGCTGGGCTTGGTAACGGTGGCGTAACGGTAACGTTACAGCCGTGAACTGAAAGTCTGTTTCCTCAGCTGGTTTGACTCTCTTCGGGTCAAATTGTCTGCGGCGGGTAGAGACAGAGAGTCAGAGGGAGACAGGGAGAGAGGGTAATAAATTCATGTGACTTCATAAAATAAAATTCCCCCAAGCATTATCAAGAGTACAGGTTTCCAAAGTGATTTTAGCCTGGGCTGAAAGCAACACTTGTAGGCTAGGCTGGCGCTGTTGCCTTGGAAATGACAACATCCGGTCTCTGAATATGAAAAAACAAACCTTTTTTCATTTCTATTTCCGAGTGATTTTATTTTTGTTATATGAAATAGAAACTGAAAATCACAGCATATTTTTAATTCCTCCCATCCCCTTTTGACCATGAAAAGGAAAAAAATGCCTTGTATTTCAATTTCAAATGTTGTATTTTAAAAACGAAAATCAAATAACCATTCATTTTTTGTTTTTTAAGTCTGTTTATGAAATGAAAATCGAATGAACGAAAAAGTACACGGACCCTGGTCCAGAACCCTACAGGGACCTCGGACAAAAACACTTCCACCACTGGGTGGCGCTATAGCAGAGATACAGTGGGACTGGCTAGGCCACTCCAGGACCTTGAGATGCTTCTTATGGAGCCACACCTTAGTTGCCCTGGCTCTGTGTTTCGGGTCATTGTCATGCTGGAAGACCCAGCCACGACCCATCTTCACTGCTCTTACTGAGGGAAGGAGGTTGTTGGCCAAGATCTCGCGATACATGGCCCCATCTATCCTCCCCTCAATACGGTGCAGTCGTCCTGTCCCCTTTGTAGAAAAGCATCCCCAAAGAATGATGTTTCCACCTCCATGCTTCACGGTTGGGATGGTGTTCTTGGGGTTGTACTCATCCTTCTTCTTCCTCCAAACACGGTGAGTAGAGTTTAGACCAAAAAGCTCTATTTTTGTCTCATCAGACCACATGACCATATCCCATTCCTCCTCTGGATCATCCAGATGGTCATTGGCAAACTTCAGACGGGCTTGGACATGCACTGGCTTGAGCAGGGGGACCTTGCGTGCGCTGCAGGATTTTAATCCATGACAGTGTAGTGTGTTACTAATGGTTTTCTTTGAGACTGTGGTCCCAGCTCTCTTCAGGTCATTGACCAGGTCCTGCCAGGTAGTTCTGGGCTGATCCCTCACCTTCCTCATGATCATTGATGCCCCACGAGGTGAAATCTTGCATGGTGCCCCAGACCGAGGGAGATTGACCGTCATCTCGAACTTCTTCCATTTTCTAATAATTGCGTCAACAGTTGTTGCCTTCTCACCAAGCTGCTTGCCTATTGTCCTGTAGCCCATCCTAGCCTTGTGCAGGTCTACAATTTTATCCCTGATGTCCTTACACAGCTCTCTGGTCCTGGCCATTGTGGAGAGGTTGGAGTCTGTTTGAGTGTGTGGACAGGTGTATTTTTTAACAGGTAACGAGTTCAAACAGGTGCAGTTAATACAGGTAATGAGTGGAGAACAGGAGGGCTTCTTGCCTCACAGGTCTGTGAGAGCCGGAATTCTTACTGGTTGGTAGGTGATCAAATACTTATGTCATGCAATAAAATGCAAATTAATTAATTATAAATCATACAATGTGATTTTCTGGATTTTTGTTTTAGATTCCGTCTCTCACAGTTGAAGTGTACCTATGATAAAAATGACAGACCTCTACATGCTTTGTAAGTAGGAAAACCTTCAAAATTGGCAGTGTATCAAATACTTCTCTCCCCACTGTACGTGTTTGGCCCTATAACTCCCAAACCGCACATTGCACATTAAAAATACACATATACACGCGTTCCCTTAATTCAGCTGAATCTCCTGATATAGGCCAAGCCCATTTCCGCGTAGATTTTTATGCGTGACAAATCACGATTTATTGAAAACCTACTTTTTCGATCTCCTCCTAGACCGCGCAACCGATCTGCACGAAACTTGGCAACCTGCCAAAAGTTATCAAAAGAATTTTTATAGGATAAAAATTGCCCATATCACCAAAAACACATTTGTGTAGCTAACTATGAAAACACCAACTTTGGTATATCTCGACCAAAATAAATGCTATCAACTTGAAACTTTAGATTGTTGTTTGCCATGACCCTCTGGAAGTCCACCACACATTTTACGAAAATTGGGGTTGCTACAAGTACAAAAAGTTTATATTTCGTGAATGGATC
Organism: Perca fluviatilis; assembly: GCF_010015445.1. Classification (NCBI taxonomy): domain Eukaryota; kingdom Metazoa; phylum Chordata; class Actinopteri; order Perciformes; family Percidae; genus Perca; species Perca fluviatilis. The sequence goes on along the minus strand of NC_053124.1, from coordinate 4,172,520 downwards.
ATTTCATTTTTACAAAATTTGGAGGGTACCATCTAGGGCCACTACTGAGGCCACCCCTACAGTGGGTTACTGATTGGTCAAAGTGGGCGTGGCCTATTGGACCCACGTTTGGATTCACCACTTATACTAAAGTCAATAAATTTTAATTTACAGGGTAGATTTACAATGGGTCAATGACCTCACCTACCACAAATTACAGATGTGGACCACTATGTGGCGCTATAATGACGTCAAATGTCTTTTTGCCGTTAGAAATGCATTAGAAATCCTTACATCGACGTGTTCCTTAAATCGAGCTGAATCTAATTATATAGGCCACGCATATTTCTGTGTTTTCACAATATTGCGCAATGTGCAAACCTACTTTTTCGAACTCCTCCTAGTGCCATGCGACCGATCTGCACGAAACCTGGTAAGTAGCATTTCCAGATGGACCTGACCAAAAGTTATCAAAAGAATTTTGGCAAAGAATAATTTGGCAAATATGGCAAAGATCGGCCATTAGGGTGCGCTATAATAAATGTTTATGTTGTTTGGCATATAACAATGTATTTAAATGAGAAATTTGCAATTGCAATATCTCTGTCACAGAAAATGCTATCAATGTGAAACTTGTGATGCTTGTTCAGCATGCCGCTCTGAGGCTCTGTACCAAATTTGGCAAAGATCGGCCATTAGTCAATGTAGACCAATTTTGGCCCTTTTACTCAATCAATGTTAATGGAATATTTGCAATGGCAATGTTCCACAGACATTGCGGCTCACACCTCTCGATATTTATTGGCATTTGCCTCCCCACCGTTACGTTTTGGGTTCCGCTTTCGCACACTCCCCGGGTCGTCGGGGGCGACTTGCGTCAGGGGCGACTGGCGCGATGAGGCTTGGACCCTGTCATAACTGCTTGCAGTTCTTTTTTTTTTTTTAACAATATATTTATTGAAAGTTTTCAAAACAAGAACAACCACAACAATGTAATGGAGTCATAGTTTAACATCAGACCCCTCCCACCCCCCCACCCCAAATGACTGTGGCGTAAGAGACGAGAGAAAGGGAAAGGAAAAAAAAAAAAAAAAAAAAAAAAATTAAAATTAAATAAAAAAAAAAAATTAATTGAATGATTAAAAGTGATTCAAATAAGTTAATTTAGGATATCAGTTATTATACTGATGCCACATCTACAGTTGTCTACAAAAAAATAAGTAAATAAATAAAACATAACAAAAAGTACAGAAGTTTGTAGGTACAAGAGATAATCGTACTAAAGAGAAGAGGCTTGGATGAAACTGTATCGTTGTCTTATATAGCATTGTGTTACACTCAATCTTCCAGCAGGTTTGCCCGCAGGGTGGGGGGGTAAAAAAACAAAAAAACCCCAAACACACATTAGTTCCCCTTCCACCCCCCAAACACACATGCCAGCAACTCCCTTAAGAACACTGCAGCACAGTTTTCCAAGTTTGAACCTGGGCATCACAGTTAGGAGATATTGTAGTACGTAGAAAGGTTACGAATCCTCCCCAGCATGCATCAAAGAGTGACGGGTTTTTCTTAAAATTAAACATTATCTTTTCTGACGTGCAGTATGATGAAAGCTCCTTAAGCCACAAAGAAACCCCAGGGGACTCCGCATTTTTCCAGTGAATGGCTATACATTTATTAGCTGCAATCAGGGCTAGTCTGATAAACCGAGTGTTACCTCGCATTAATTGGTAAAACTGATAGATCCCCCAACAGCATCAACCGTGGGTTGGTTGGGATTTCCTCCCCCAAAATCGCTTTAACTATGTCCAAGATGGATCTCCAGTACTGCTCCAGACCTTTACATGTCCAGAACATATGTAGAAGAGTACCTGCCTCAGTCTTACATCTGGGACAGTATTCCGAGTAGCTACTATTTATCCTATGAAGGCGCTGAGGTGTCAGATAGACCCTGTGAATAAACTGCAAGAGTTTATGTCTACTGTTGTAGGAGAATGATTGAGAGCTCTTACAAATCTCCTCCCATTCAAAGTCCTCAAAAGCCTGACCAATGTCTATTTCCCACTTAGTTTTTGCATTAAGAGTGTTGTTTTCTGCGAGGCTCATGAGTCTGTTATAGGCATAGGATAAAAAACCTTTAGGATTATGCTTGTCTTGTATCATACTCTCTATTTGAAAATCCTCTAAAGAGGTGAGTTTACCACCCTGTTGCACTCTAATATAGTCTCTAACTTGTAGAAATTTAAAAAAGTGTGCCGAGGGGAGCCCATAAGAGGTTCTCAGTTGTTCAAAGGATTTCAGATTATCAAGCTCGTACAGATGTCCAAATGTACATATGCCTCTGTTATACCATTCTCTGGTAATGCCATCTCTCAGTGCCCCAGGTAGGACAGGATTAAAATGGAATGGGGTAGACCTATATATTGTGCGGACACTTTGGAACTTTGCTCTGATTTCATGCCATATTTTAGATGTGTGTTTTATTATTGGGTTTTGAGTTAATTTTTTTTGAGTGTGATAGTAAATAAATGGAATGCTTGACAATATTTCTGCTGTATGAGATTGTTCGATCTGTTTCCAGGCTGGAGAATGCTCTAGTTTTTAATCCAGGTCCAAACAGCTCTGGATTGTGCAGCCAGATAATATAATTGAAAGCCAGGTAGGTTTAAACCTCCTTGTTCAATGGGGCGACAGAGGGTTTTGAGTTTTACTCTGGGAACCTTACCATTCCACAGGAATCTAGAAATCAGTCTGTCCAGTTTTTTAAAAAAGGTTTTGGGGATTGGAGTTGGAAGGGATTGGAATAGGTAAAGGAATTTATGTAGAATGTTCATTTTTATACAGTTTATTTGTCCAATCAGGGATATAGGTAAAGACTTCCACCTTTCCAAATCTGCTTCCGCTTTTTTAAGCAGGGGTTCATAGTTGAGTGAGTAAATCTGGTATAGTTGATTGGGTATCTGTACTCCAAGATAACAGAGCTTATAGGGTTCCCAATGAAAAGAAATGTTTCCCCTCGATAATCCTTTGGCAGCTGGGTTTAAAGGTATTACCACACTTTTATGTTTGTTTATTTTGTACCCAGAAATGCAGCTATATTCATCCAACAGATTACAAAGGGCAGGGAGAGATGACGCCACATTAGTCAAGTACAATATAATATCGTCAGCGTATAGCGAGATGATATGTTTTTCGTTTTCAACCATAATGCCCTCTATGGCCGGGTGTGCTCTAACAGCAACTGCGAGCGGTTCTACCGCCAGCGCGAAGAGTAGCGGGGACAGGGGACAGCCCTGGCGCGTGCCACGTGAGAGAGAAAAAAGAGATGAGGTATCAGTATTTGTTCGTATCATTGCTGCTGGGTTAAGATATAGCATCTGTATCATTCTTATCAAGTTGGGGCCAAATTTCATCTTTTGTAAGACTGCGAAAAGAAAAGGCCATTCTAAGCGATCAAATGCCTTTTCGGCGTCTAAAGAAAGGGCAATGACAGGCATGTTAATTTGTCCGGCACAGTGAATAATATCAAGAAACCTACGAATGTTATCGGAGGAAAAACGGTTTTGAATGAAGCCATTTTGATCTTTGTTTATAAGACTAGGGATCACTTTCTCCAGCCTGGTAGCTATAACCTTGGTAAATATTTTGTATTCTGACGACAAGAGGGCTATGGGCCTATAGGAGCCACAGAGTTTTGGGTCCTTGCCTGGTTTTAGCAGAACAGTAATCAGTGCCTGTTCTAAAGTTTTAGGTAATTGGCGGATTTCAATTGCATGTTTAAACATTTCCATTAAAGGTGAGAGCAGGCTAGATGCAAAGGTTTTATAAAAATCCATTGGGAATCCATCTGGCCCTGGCGATTTTCCTGCTGAAAGCTTTCCAATTGCATCTAAAACTTCCTGCCTAGTAATGTCTGCCTCTAGTCTATCCCGTGTCTCCGCAGCCAACCCCGGAACAGCCAGACCCTCCAGAAAGTTATTCATTTTGTAAGTATCTACACCCTGGGAGGAGTATAGGTCTTGATAGAAATCTTTAAAGGTTTCATTAATAAGTTTGGGATTATGGATTACCGTAGCATCCTCTTTGGTTTTAACTGAGGGAATGCATCTTGAGCTTTCCTCTTTTCGGATCTGCCAGGCTAATAGTTTACCACTTTTATCCCCGTGTTCATAATACCGTTGTTTAGTTCTGGCCATGGCATTTTCAACCACCCGAGTGGTTAACATGTTGTATTCAGTTCTTTTGTTATTCAGCAGGTGAAAGGTCATTTCATTATGAGTCTGAAAATGTTCCTTTTCAAGTTTCCTAATCTCTGATTCAAGTGTGTTAGTTTTCAGCATATATTGTTTTTTTTTCCATGATGTATAACTTATAGTTTCACCTCTCAAATAGGCTTTTAGGGACTCCCATACAGCGGCGGGCGAGGCGGTTCCTTTATTAATGCTAAGAAAACTGTCTATCTTGCTTCTTATAAGAGTATTATAATCTGCGTCAACAAGCAGGTGTGTGGGGAATCGCCATAGCCTGCTATTACGGGTGGTGGTCTTTAGAGCCATCAGGAGCATGAGAGGGGCATGGTCCGAGTGGGTCATGACCAGATATTCACATGAGGAAATAAGATGGATTCTGTCAGCATGAATGAGAAAAATATCAATTCTAGAATAGCTTTTATGAGCATGTGAGTAGAAAGAGTACTCAAGCAGCGATTTCTGCCTAACTCTCCATATATCTACAAGATTAAAATCTGCCATTTCTTTTTTGAGTGTCTTAGCTGCTTGAGAACAGGTTTAGGAATTTGAGGAGGACCTAACTTTGGAAGGGTCCAAAACTAAGTTTAAATCCCCACCTATAATGAGTTCACTAGGAGGGCAAGTGAATGTGAAAAACAAACTCTGGAAGAATTGAGGGCAATCATAATTTGGGCCATAAACATTAACTAGTGTGATAGATTCGCCTGCTATGGAGCCTTTAAGTATCAGGTATCTTCCCTGCTTGTCTCTCTCAATATTATCCACCTGTAGCGGGACATTTTTACCAATCAATGTAGCCACACCTCGAGATTGGGATGTGAAGGAGGAATAAAAGATCTGCCCCTGCCACTGACGTGTCAGTTTGGCATGCTCTGCATCCGTTAGGTGGGTCTCCTGTAGTAGAGCTATGTCTATTCTATGGTTTCTCAAAAAATTAAGTACCTTCTTGTGTTTTGTCGGATCATTGATGCCATTGGTATTCCATGTTAAGTATCTAAGAACTGCAGCTGTCATATCCTTTATCTATTTCTCCCATAAAGTAACGTACAGCCGGAGGTAACCAATTAGAGCAGCTGGCCGCTGTCCCATCTGGAAGATACACTTCTATCTCTTGTACATTGAAAATAGATGTATACATGGGAATGAAAAAAAGAAAAAAAAGAAGTGTGAATAAAGTCAAACTAAACCCTATAGTCCCCCCTCTTGACCCTCTTCCTCCCCAACTGAGGAAGTACCAAACCCTTATTCCTCCTGACGCTTTTTTAATGCAGCTATAACCTATTTTGCTGCATTGTAAAACTGAGCCAATCCTTCTTTAAAGTTAAGTAATCTGCTAGCCATTTAACCCTGTTCATAACAGAAATTCGCAATCTTTTAAGTGAGAGCACAACTTAACTGTGGTATATGAAAACAGTACCTCATGACAACACCACCTAGTATTAGCAACTTAATCAACTATTCTCTGATCTGTACAACTATGTATAGTAAGATTAAAGAGAGTGATATTTATATTTATGCAGAAAGGCATATATAAACCCAGCAGTTTAGAAAATTAAATAAGTAAAATAGAAGAAAGAAAAAAAAAAGAAAAAAAAAGAAAAAAGGGGATCACCATTAATTCACAGTCTATAATAACAGTTTCAATGTTGCCCATGGTGAATATAACATTTTGGAGTATTTTATAGACCTTTTGGGCGCATGTGTGCCCCATTAACTACTCACATACTGGATCCATGATGTGAGTAAACAACTCACATAATAACTTTACATCTCTTTACATCGACCACTGTGATGCTGGAAGGAAACGTCCGTCTGGCCCCCAAGAGAGCAAGAGGCCCGCGTGGAAGGGACAAGATCGGGGTAAATATGAAAATCCTCCGGCCAGGCGGGACCATACGAACCAGGTGCCGGGTGTGAGGAGGAATTTCCCGGGCAGCCAGAGGCAGTCTCATCCGTCCCTCACTGTCCGTATTCCATCTCCTCCGGGAGAGTGGTCCCTCTGGTACAATATGAGACAGGATCGAAATGCTTGGTCCCTACTATCCGGGACGATGGTTATTCCTGGGGCAGCACATCCGGGTGGTATTTCCTCAGGTAATTTTCAGCAGCTTGCGGCGTTGTGAAGGTGCGTCGCCCTCCCTCAAGGTCCATCGAAAAGGTGGTTGGGTGTAGGAGCCTGAAAGTAATGTTCTTTTCTTTGAGTCTCCGTTTTAGTGGAACAAAGGCTTTCCTCTTTTTTTACAGGGCTGTAGACATGTCTCTGAAGATCATGATGGTTGAATTGCCGTATTGCAATGAGCTTTTGTCCCGGGCTGCGTTGATGATCTTGACCGTGTCAGAGTAGCGGAGGAGCTGGATCACAATGGCGCGGGGTCTAGCGCCGTCTGCTGGGCGTTGTAACAGGGACCTGTGAGCGCGCTCCAGTTCGAAAGTTTCCCCGTCCATATCAAGTATCTTGAGTAGCCATTCTTGTATAAATGCCACTGTGTCCTTCCCCTCCACTCCTTCTGGGAAGCCGACCAGCCTCAGGTTTTTTCTGCGGGCTCTGTTTTCCTGGTCGTCCAGTTGTTCCCTCAGCTCTCTCAATTCACCCTCTGTGTTTTTCCTGTAGTCATCCAGCTCACGCTGCAAGGCAGTTAGCGAGTCATCAAACTCACTCTGTTTTCCCTCGACGCACTTGACTCGGTTACCAATGGCTTCGTTATCACTGACAATTTTCTCCATCGTTCCAGAAAGTCTAGTCAAGCGTCCCTCAATCATGGACTCAATCCTTTGTATCCCCTTTTCCATCTCTGATATGAACCATTGTGGGGGGTTGTTAGCTAGGTCACCACCGTTGCCGCTAACAGACGGCGCGGGAGATAGACGGTTTTTATCTTCCCTCGTTGTTGTTCCTTCGTTTTTTTTCGGTGGCATATTCTCACTTCCAGTGTTACCGCCTGTAGAAGCAGGGATAGTGTGAAATTATTTCACTAAAGAATCGGTAGAAGGCTAAATTCAGCAAGCTGGTGAGCGGAGGTCAGCGCCGTGCGTCTGCTTCCTAGGCCTCCATAACCGGAAGTACTGGGCCCGAGCACCGACAGAGGCGAAGGCCCTATTGAAACTGAAGGAATTATTATTTTTCCGTCAAATGAATTGCCTTTTTGAGGGGCTTAACATATTCAAAAACTCACCAAATTTGGCGATCGCATCAAGTATGGTGAAAATCTACGTATTTTAAGGGTTTCAGGAATAGGCGCACAAAAATGGCTCGCTAGCGCCCCCTACAAAGTAAAAAACAATTGAGCCCCTGCAGTGCGTTTAACGTAGACTCACAAAACTTGGTAAACATATGTATATAACAGGAAGTACGCCATTTTGAATTGAAAGTTCGAAATTAGTACAAATCATTTCCACATGTCGTACTTTAACGAACTCCTCCTAGAGATTTCATCCGATCAACTTTAAATTCGGTCTGTGCCATCTTAAGACGTTAAAGATGAAAAGTTGTTAAAAACTTTTCGTCATAGGGTGTGGCCGTGGTGGGGTGGCCATTTTGGGTGTTTCTCCGCCGAAAAAGGAAGTGGGTGTAACTCGAGTGTACATTGTCCAACTGGCTCAGGATTCATAAGAGTCCAACCCTGAGGACAAATAAAGGCCGATATTTACTTAAAGTCATAGTGCCCCCTAGTGGCAACAGGCAGTAGGCCTAAAAGTCAAGGTGCTATACTTTAACGCAGGCCAGCTGACAGACTTGCCTGGACCCGGGACGAGATAAGCTTAGATGGGCCCCCCGCGCCCAGATCTCTCCTTTTCCCTTGCTCTTCCTCTCCTCTGCTCTTCCTCTCCTGTTCCTCTCCTCTCCTGTTCATCTCCTGTTCCTCTCCTCTGCTCTTCCTCTCCTGTTCCTCTCCTCTCCTGTTCATCTCCTGTTCCTCTCCTCTGCTCTTCCTCTCCTGTTCCTCTTCCTCTCCTGCTCCTCTCCTATGCTCTTCCTCTACACTGATCTTCCTCTAATCTGATCTTCCTCTCCTCTCCTCACATCTCTCACTGAAATTAAGTGTGTGATCAGTCTCTGATCCATCCTGCTCAGACTCTCCAACAGGGCAGCGGGCATCTCTCTCTCTCTCTCTCTCTCTCTCTCTCTCACCGGTAGCCTGACTCTGTCCCTCCGTTGCGGGGCAGCGGGCCCCTCCCGCATCACTCTCTCTGTCACCCGACAGCAGCTGGATCTCTCTCCTCTCTTTCTCATCCTCTCCGACGGAGCTACCAAACTCAACTCTTTCTGTCAAAGAGAACGTGTTGTCTCAGGCTTTTATACAAGCTAATGGACGTTAACATGAGAGCTGGCCTGTTAGCTTACGTTACAAGGCTCGTAAACGTTGGCTGCGCTGTTTTTTACCTTGCTCTACGTTGACAGTTCCAGCTTCACCGTCACCACCTTTTTTAGGGCCCGAGCACGAAAGTGCAAGGCCCCAACGGTGCCTTGCACTGAAAGTGCGAAGGAACCTATTGTTTTTCATCAGATTATTATTTTTCCGAGTCCTTTGTCGCATTTTTGAGGGCGTTAGCATGCACAAAAACTCACAAAAATTTGCACACCTGTCACAACTGGTGAAAATTGCAAAGCCTTAATTCCGAAAAAAGTAAGAAGTTAATATACCAACTTTTGAGGGAACATAGGTCTCATCTTGAACTCCATGGAGCTATTTTTAGAAAAAAATTACAAAATTCAAAAATTTCCAAAATCTTGGTTTTCGTTCAAAAATCTTCATTATACGAACACTTGTTTGAGGACTTTAGGATGCACGAAAACTCTCAAACTTTTGCAGCCATGTGCAGAATATTAAACTCTTTCATCTGAATTCACATTTAGGCTTGGGAGTGGTACAGTTGCTCTATAGCGCCCCCTAATTGGTTTTAGCCCTTGGGAACATTTTTGACGGCCTCAGTATATACGAAAACTCACAAAAATTGGCGCCCACATAAACACCTGGGGGCTTTGCTAGACTGTACAGCGATTTGGCCCATACCTGTAAGCGGGCTCCATAGCGCCCCCTAATGCGTAGAAGGCCTTAACTTGGACATAGTTGCTCCGATCTTCACCAGAGTTAATACCCATATTGCTCTAATCATTGCAGACATATTTCCCATTTACATTCATTAGCTCCCCCCAACCGGAAGGCGGCCATTTTTAATTATGCATTTTTCAGGTGTTTTACATTCTTTCGAACTCGTCCTAGGCCGTGACTTCAATCTTCTTGAATCTTTGCAGGAAGTATCTGTTGACCCTCATAATGAAAAGTTATCCAGAGAATTTTGATAGTTGAAAAAATGCGGAAGTTATAGCAACTTACTGTCTAAACAGGAAGTTGCGTTATCTTGACAACAATTATTCCGATTGCCCCGAAACTTGACAAGGATGTTCCTCCTCGCCGGTTTAGCAACTGTGCCAAAGTTGGCTGCAATTGGCCATTAGGTGGCGCTGTTTTAATTTTTTTTTATTTAATCATCAAAATATTGACACATTGACTTTGTCTAACTACTCCTGGGACGTGAGTCCGATCGGCACGAAAACTTGCATATACACTTGGAGGACCCTCGTGACAAAAAGTTATCAAAAGAATATTGATAGCTAAAACAATGCGCAAGTTATGGAGGACCAACTTCCTGTAGGTGGGAGTGGAAACAGGAATGGTTATATCTTGCCAACGGCTATTCCAATGCACACAAAACTTAAGAAAGTTGTTCCTCATGTGCCAATGAGGCTGTTTGCCAAATATGTCGTCAATTGACCTTTAGATGGCGCTGTTTTAATTTTTTTAACTTAATTAGCTAATTTGCTTTGAGCGAAACCTACTTTTTTAACTCCTCCTAGAGCGTGAGTCCCATCTGCACAAAAATGTGCACGTAGACTCGGTGGACCCTCATGACAAAAATATATCAAAAGAATTTTGATAGCTAACACAATGCGCAAGTTACAGAGGACCAACTTCCTGTAGGGGGCTGTCGAAACAGGAAGTTGCGTATCTTAACAAGATTTATTCCCGATTGACACCAAATATGACAAAGTTGTTCCGTATAGGGGTTTGAGCATCGACGCCAAATTTATAGTGCATCGGCCATTAGATGGCGCTGTTATTTTTTTTTATTAATTATTCACATCGCGATATATGGGAAACATACTTTGTCTAACTCCTCCTGGGCCGTGAGTCCAATCTGCACGAAAACTTGGATATAGACTCAGTTAACTCTCGTGACTAAAAGTTATCAAAAGAATTTTGATAGCTAACACAATGCGCAAGTTATGGAGGAACAACTTCCTGTAGGTGGGTGTGGAAACATGAACGGTTCTATCTTGGCAAAAGTTTTGCGATTTACATGAAACTTAGAATATGTGGTCTACATGTGATGTTGCATTTGCCAGTACCCCCCGGGGCAAGAAGCGAGGGCCCGTCATCGCTGCTTTAATTTTTTTTTTATATTTGTTTAGAAAATCTCTAAGGCCTCTATTTTCTTCTTCTCTTTTCCTTCCTTTTCTGAGCACCTGACTTGTGCTGACCGGACATTTTGAGCGTACTGAACTTCAAACTTCAAATCTATTGACAACAACATCAAATTTTGATAAGTGGCCAAACCATTTTTGTGTTGGGGGTGGGGGGGTTCTTGACCACTATTTCAAGGACAATTAGGAAGAAAACAAATAAAAAGCTTTTATGTAACTCAAATATTACATATTTTTTTCCACAAATAGGCCTATTTCAAATTTTGTTTTTTCAATTGTTCCATAATTTAATGAGGGCCCAGTTCTGGGCCCCCTCCTACTCTGGGCCCGGGACAACAGACCCGTTTGTCCCCCCTATCGGCGGGCGTGCTTTAACGAACTCCTCCTAGAGATTTCATCCGATGGACTTCAAACTTGGTCTGTACCATCACAACACCTTAAACGTGAAAAGTTATTAAAAGAAAAACTTTTCATCAGTGTGGGCCATTTTGAGTGTTTAGCGATGAACAAAGAAGTTGTTGTAACTTGAGTGTACGTTGTCGTATCTACCCGAAATTTCTCATTATTGACAAGGGTCCATGCCTGAGGACATCTACAGGCCAAAGTTGACTTTTGGTCATAGCGCCCCCCACTGGCAACAGGAAATGCGCCTTATATGACAAACATCATCCGATTTACATGAAACTTATAATGTGTGCTCTACGTGTGATACTGAGCCGCCCCCTATACTTTAACCACGCCCACTTACTCAGGCCACGCCCCCTTTCATAACAGAGAGACTTCCTTTTTTATTGGTGATGGTTTGGCCCACCCCCGTATGCTTAAGCCACGCCCCATTTCACAGCTAATTAACTGTATGAGAGTCTTGTGTGAGGTATCATTGAACTCAGCAGAGACTTCCTTATTCACTGGTGATTGTTTGGCCCGTCCCTCTGTGCTTAGCCACGCCCCCTTTCGTAGAGTCTTGTGTGAGGTATCAATTAACTCAGCAGAGACTTCCTTATTCATTGCTCATGGTTTGGCCTGCCCCCTTATACTCTGGCAACGCCCTCTTTCACAGCTAATGAACTGTATGACTGTATGACGTAGAGTCTTGTGTGAGGTATCGTTGAACTCAGCAGGGAGTTCCCTTTTCATTGTTGACAATTTGCGGTGTCTGAGTGCCACGCAAATGCACGGTCACAAGGAGCGGCGTTCGCTGGTAATCCTGACGCGCGCAGAGGCGCGAGGGCCCGTCCATCGCTGCTCGCAGCTTTAATAGTATCCGCTTATCCGGTGTCGGGTCGCGGGGGGAGCAGCTCCAGCTGACCCCAACGATCCCATTCTTTCTACGCCGACCCAGAGCGGGTCGCGGCACCCGGTGAGGGGCTGCCAGCAACGGGGAGAGGCAGGGGATCCTCCCACACCGTGCAGCAGAGGAAATGCCGAACATCATCATGTATGGGATTTAAATAATAAAGGTTTATTTTAAAGTATCAGCCAATGTAGGCCTACAATAATTATAAATAATTATATGGTGTTATGTGGAGACAGAACGGACCCAAGAGCAAGGCTCAGCAAAACATGAAAACAGAAACTGGATAGGAGTGGGGAGGCAGATGCCGAGGGCAGGAGTGAGGACTTTCTGGGACTGGAGGTAGGATGGGGAAGGAGCTATGGGGAATAGGATGGTGAGGGAGCTAATGGGAGGTAGGATGGTGAGGGAGCTAATGGGAAGTAGGCTGGTGAGGGAGCTACTGGGAACAGGATGGTGAAGGAGCTGGGGAAGCGCGGGGAAACCGGGGGCAGGGGAGCCGAGGGGGAGGCACTGGAGTCCGGGGAATCAAGGCAGGAACAGCGAGACGGAGGCAGGGTGGAACAGTGAGCCGTGAGAAGGGGACCGAATGGTGAAGCCAGCTGACTGGAGGTGACTGAAGGAGGTGGAGGAGATAACTGAAAAGGAGAAACAAAGACAGGGTTAGAAACAACAAGGACAGGTGAGTGCAAAGTATTCAGTCTTTTTGAGAGCTTGGTTTGCGTGTCACCGATGGGACTGAAGCAACAATCAAGCGGAGATGATGAGTGGGTCCGGGGTTCATATACTGGGCTTGATTGTAGATGGCTGGCAGGTGTGTACGGCAGGGAGAGGTGATTGCAGGATGAGTGCAGTCAGCTGGCAGGAGAAGGCGGGAGGAAGGGAAAAACACAGGAGATAGAGAAAGGTAGGCCAACAGGGGAAACTGACAGTGGAAATCAAATAGAGCTAGGAAACAAAAACAAAGACTCACAGCCAGCCGACCCCAACCATAACAATATGGTATATTTGTACACATACACATATATATATATATATATATATATATATATATATATATATATATATATATATATATACACACACACACACACACATATATATATATATATATATACATATAATACACACACATATATTATATATTATATATATATATTATATATATATATATATATATATATATATATATATATATATATATATATATATATATTAGATTCTCACTGAAGGCATCAAAACTATGAATGAACACATATGGAATTATGTACGTAACAAAAAAGTGTGAAATAACTGAAAAAATGTCTTATATTCTAGTTTCTTCAAAAGTAGCCACCCTTTGCTCTGATTACTGCTATGCACACTCTTGGCATTCTCTTGATGAGCTTCAAAAGGTAGTCACCTGAAATGGTTTTCCAACAGTCTTGAAGGAGTTCCCAGAGATGCTTAGCACTTGTTGGCCCTTTTGCCTTCACTCTGCGGTCCAGCTCACCCCAAACCATCTCGACTGGGTTCAGGTCCAGTGACTGTGGAGGCCAGGTCATCTGACGCAGCACTCCATCACTCTCCTTCTTGGTCAAATAGCCCTTACATAGCCTGGAGGTGTGTTTGGGGTCATTGTCCTGTTGAAAAATAAATGATGGTCCAACTAAACACAAACCGGATGGGATGGCATGTCACTGCAGGATGCTGTGGTAGCCATGCTGGTGGCAGTATGCCTCCAATTTTGAATAAATCCCCAACAGTGTCACCAGCAAAGCACCCCCACACCATCACACCTCCTCCTCCATGCTTTACGGTGGGAACCAGACATGTAGAATCCATCCGTTCACCTTTTCTGCGTTGCACAAAGACACGGCGGTTGGAACCAAAGATCTCAAATTTGGACATATCAGACCAAAGCGCAGATTTCCACTGGTTTAATGTCCATTCCTTGTGTTTCGTGGCCCAAACAAATCTCTTCTGCTTGTTGTCTCTCCTTAGCAGTGGTTTCCTAGCAGCTACTTGACCATGAAGGCCTGATTCGCACAGTCTCCTCTTAACAGTTGTTCTAGAGATGTTCCTGCTGCTAGAACTCTGTGTGGCATTCATCTGGTCTCTAAACTGAGCTGCTGTTAACTTGCGATTTCTGAGGCTGGTGACTCGGATGAACTTATCCTCAGCAGCAGAGGTGACTCTTGGTCTTCCTTTCCTAGGGTGGTCCTCATGTGAGCCAGTTTTGTTGTAGCGCTTGATGGTTTTTGCAACTGCACTTGGGGACACATTCAAAGTTTTTGCAATTTTCCGGACTGGCTGACCTTCATTTGTTAAAGTAATGATGGCCACTTGTTTCTCTTTACTTAGCTGATTGGTTCTTGCCATAATATGAATTCTAACAGTTGTCCAATAGGGCTGTCGGCTGTGTATCAACCTGACTTCTGCACAACACAAGTGATGGTCCCAACCCATTAATAAGGGAAAAAAATTCCACAAATTAACCCTGACAAGGCACACCTGTGAAGTGAAAACCATTTCAGGTGACTACCTTATGAAGCTCATTCAGAGAACACCAAGGGTTTGCAGTGCTATCAAAACAGCAAAAGGTGGCTACTTTGAGGAATCTAAAATATAAGACATGTTTTCAGATATTTCACAATTTTTTATTAAGTACATAATTCCATATGTATACTATATATTCATAGTTTTGATGCCTTCAGTGAGAATCTACATCATCTGCATCATACCAGAGTTATTACATTACTTATGTTTTCCCGATTATTGTCATCTATTGTACATGCTTCCTTATATTTTCCAGTTTTGAGCTCAGCAACCTGGGTTTTGGATATTCTAAGCTAGCCATGAACCCCCCTTTGGCTGCTACATTCCCCGTGTTAGCAAACGCTAGCTAGTCTGTTAACATGAATATTTGCAAGCCTCCAAGCACAGACACACTTTAAATCCTACCTGTTGCCTATCACCATACACTTATTTAACTGCTGTTGCATCCCTTGACATGCTATCTCCTTTTCCCTCTGTGGCAATGCGAGTGGCCTATGACACTCGAGAAACAAAAAATGTCCGACAACGCCACTTGGGATAGGCCGAAGACCTTTAAAGCACACAAATCCGTTTATCAAAATCAGGGGTCAGAAACAATGAAGTAATTATAGAAAAATATACAATTTTATTTAATTAGATATGTTAAAATAGCAATATTTTCTGTTAAAAATGAATAAGTACTGGATATTAGAAAAAGTAATAAACAAGAAAAAAAAACAATTCAAATGAACAATCGAGCATGCATAATAAGAAAACAGCAAATCAACCAAAATAAAAACAACACAGAAAAACCCACATGCAATATGTAAAACAGTTAATACAATATGTACAGAGACAATTTTGTATCAGTAGCCAGACCGCTTTTGTACTAGTATCCAGACCACTTTTGTACTAGTATCCAGACCACTTTTGTACTAGTATCCAGACCACTTTTGTACTAGTATCCAGACCACTTTTACCGGAATCCAGAACAGCATCAGTGGGTTGAAGAACGCGCCGGGGAGTACTGGCCCTTTTATTAGTTGTGGCACCACGATAGCCCCACAGCAGCATGTATGAGGCTGCAGCCCGGTCCAGCGATAAATAGAATGATGTTTGTCATATTAGGCGCATTTCCTGTTGCCAGCGGGGGGCATTATGACCAAAAGTCAATTTTGGGCTGTAGCTGTCCTCAGGCCTGGACCCTTGTCAATCGTGAGAAATTTCGGGCAGATACGACAACATACACTC
This sequence comes from Perca fluviatilis, assembly GCF_010015445.1. Classification (NCBI taxonomy): domain Eukaryota; kingdom Metazoa; phylum Chordata; class Actinopteri; order Perciformes; family Percidae; genus Perca; species Perca fluviatilis. The sequence goes on along the minus strand of NC_053124.1, from coordinate 4,156,745 downwards.
AAGTTACAACAACTTCTTTGTTCATCGCTAAACACTCAAAATGGCCTTCACGCTCACACCGTCTGATGAAAAGTCAGTTTCTTTTAATAACTTTCCATCTTTAAGGTGTTGAGATGATACAGACCACAATATGTACAGAGCCAATTTTGTACCAGTATCCAGACCGCTTTTGTACTAGTATCCAGACCACTTTTGTACTAGTATCAAGACCACTTTTGTACTAGTATCCAGACCAGTTTTACCGGAATCCAGAACAGCATCAGTGGGTTGAAGAATGCGCCGGGGAGTACTGGCCCTTTAATTAGTTGTGGCACCACGATAGCCCCACAGCAGAATGTATGAGGCTGCAGCCCGGTCCAGCAATATACAGAACACGCCGCCCTCAGACCCCGGCGGAGACACCCACTCCGCGCACACACACAGCGGCCCACACGAGACACCCAACGCCAGCAGCCCAGATAGGCTATACATCTACCCACACGGGGACATCCCCAGCCCAGACAGGGTCGGTTCACACCGCAGCAAACGGACGACCCAGGGCAGCGGCAAAAAGTGTGCAGCATGCCAGCCCCGACACGCCTCCACACCCAACAGGAGAGGGCAGAAAAAGAACGAGTCTACACACATGCTTAAATAGAGCCCCCACCTACTCCCAATCAAAGGGGATGAGCCCCAGGTGTGCTGGTGCGCACTCCCGTGCACAGGTAAGAGGGAGGGGCAAACCTCATCCTGTCTGTCATCTTTTCTTTTTCTATTTTAGCCCCCAACAACTTTTTTGCTTTATCCATCTTTTTCCATAGACGACTCACTACTGTACCTGCTCACTCAGCGCTCACGGCGCCCCCACTCGCAATATTACGAATCCTACTATGGCCACGCTACCGCCCTTTATATAGAGAGTGTGGCCAACTAGGGAATCGAATGTTCTGAGCTATCCCGTTACACGATTGGTTCCGAGGTGGTCACGTGTTTCGTGGACTCCATGTTTGATACCAACTTTCATCTGCTTCCCGTTTACATGTGCAGGGAATAGTGGAAAAATGTAATAAATTATTTAAAAAATGACATAAAATGCCAAACTGTTTCGTGTTTGGCTGCAATGAAAGACAGGGAAGCTGCAAAAGATTTCACAAGTCCCCCTGTGAACCAAAAAGGCGAAAAGTATGGGAGCTGTTTATTATTGTGTGAGGTAAATGTCAATTTCTCTCTTCGATATGATAACAAATTACATAGGACAAATATAGTAATACCATCGTTAATGTGTATCTTGCTGTCAAAAAAGTTCTAGCACGGCTTTAGAAATGAATGAAGTTTGAAGTTAGCCTTATGCTAGCGTTAGCTTTTTCGCTAGCACTCCACGTACCTAAGTGCTTGTGATCTTGCCATAGTCATATGGCTTTTGGTCTCGACCGAGTCCAGGTGTCTTTATTATGTTCATAATAATATTGGAGGGAAAGTGAAACACAGTTGGACGGGGATGTTGTTCGGCTTTTCACAAGTTTAGACAGCTAGCTTACGCTACGCCGACGTTTGCTAACGTTAGCGCAACAGCAGGAGCCTAGCCTGCTAGGTAAATATTACGACTGCCTTCAGAGTATTATATATATACGTTCACGTTGTCAACAACCTGTGGTGTTAGTGCTCCTTTTGTACCATTATTTTATTTAATTAAATATTGAGCTTCGCTCCTCTGAGATGGGTGGGTTTTTGTTACGTTACACACAAAGATAGCTATAGTTAGCCTGTATGCTAGCGAACATTAGAAAGGTAAACACTGCTCAGAGACTAATTAGGCGACGTGGTCACTCACTACAATGGGCATTTTTTAGAGGCCCATTTACGATATAGAAGGTAAATATACACTGGAATATTTTCGTAAGTCTCTTTTACATATTAACAAACGTTGATAATAACATGTATATGCCTATTTATGGTGAAAATAAGCGATTTATTTTAAGATAGCATATTCGCCCCATAGGGTTACACTGTAGAGTCATCTGACGTTGGTATCCAATATGGCACCCATGATTTCAGTTGGCAACATTTTCTATATAAAGGGCGCTAGGCCACGCCACCTGCCCTTCAATAGCCCAGGTCTTGGCATGGCCATAATAGGGAGCGTCCCCCGCTCCCTCTTCTACAGTATGTCAACATTCTATGATATATGGAATCTTATGAGATAGGCTACTCTAGCCTGTTAGTCCTCTACAATGTTATGTAACATTGAGGAAATGCAGAAATTATTTAGAAACGCACAAAAGCAGCTTGATATAAAAAATATTTTTTTTATCTTTTTTTTTCACCATTACTTTGGCGCCCCCATGGTGCTGTGCCCTTATGCGCATACCCACTTTTTGCGCCACTGACTAGCTGCCTGGATTTACCCTGCAGAGATCTGAGGAGCAGTTAACCATAGTCCTCATAGATCCACCGCAGTTTAGAACGCCAACACAAAGAAAGCGGAAGGAAACAGACATCACATTGTGCAGGACTAGACGTGGGTTCATATTTCTTATGCTGGCCTTACACAAAACGACTTTTCAAGCGATTCCAATTTCGCAGACTAATTTGCAATATCATAATGAAATCCTGAGAGTCTTGCAAGAGTTGGTGCACTCCCATTGTCTCAATCGTTTGGTGTAAGTTGGTCATAAAACTTAGTCTGTGTCAGTCTTTTTCCCATCTTGACATTTAGACAAAATCTATGTGTTTGACATTATTGTAAGTTATAAGTCTTGGTAGCGAAGTTAAATCACGTGAACATTGTCAACAATCAGTGAGGGTGCTCCCTCCAGCACCAAACAGGAAGCAGCAACAGCTAGAGCCAGTGTTTTGTTTATGGTCCACCCACCAGCGGCCCACCGCTTGGGGGGGGTCGCAGATAGAATTTTTGACACACGGAAAGAACACGCACTTTTGATAGCCCCAGCGATGGTGAACGTAAACTCCCATGCTATAAAAAACTGCACCAAAACATAGACTTATAAAAAAAAATTAATAAATCATCAGAGCCAGCCGCTCCATAATAATATAATATTCTGAAGTAGCCAAACTTACTGTACTACACTCCCTCCTGCAGCAGTGGTCTCCATCTCTGTTGCTTCTGGTAATCCACATTCAGACCCACAGCACGCTTGTTGTTCTGTGTTGGTTAGTGCCATAGATTCGTTATCCATGTCTATCTCTTCATCCTCCTCTTGCTCGGTTTGTTCTTCCTCTTCCTCATATTCCTCACTGTCCTGTCTTTCTACCTGGTGTGCTGGCTCAGCTGTGTCGCTAACATGCTAGCTGTATTAGCGCTAATGCTAGCTGAAGCTGCACTTGAGTTTAAAAACAAATCAGTTTGCAGCATTTTTCAACGTCAGCCAACAGTGCTCTCTTATATTTCTCTCTCTTTTTCTCTGCCCCCCCCCCCTTGTGTCGCTTGATGCCTTGATAAATTTTTTTGTCAACAACTTCCAACCGTAGCTTACAACTTCTTCAATTTTCAACTTTCCAACCACCACGCTCGCTGACGACGACCATAGACACATAAAGACGCAGACGCAGTCTACTCGGATCTACTTGATTCTGTCTTGAAATTCCCAGAAGGCATTGCTTCATTTTAACTTTTGCAAACAAATATTAAAATAAAAGAAATGCAGGTATTTCAAACCATGCACGTTAACGTTTTTGAACATCTGATCTGAATAAATAATTCTGCTACAAAACAATACAGACTGATGTAAAAGTTTGTGACTCTAGAGGGTAACCATGACTGTGATATAGAGAGACTCATATGTGGTATAAATACAAATCAGATTACATAAATCAGATTGCATAACTAATAGATGTGAAGGATTTGGATAAATTTGGCTATAACTTGGCAAAGGAACTTTGTTATTGATGCTTGAAAGGGGGCCGAGAGAAATTATAAGTGGCCGCATGGCTGTGAGAATCATGCGGCTCTCTGATTGGCCGGCCCAAACGGCCCATGAGGGCCCACGGCCCCTCTGGCATCTGCCCAAATGCCAGATTACCAGTCCGTCACTGCACCGCGCTAAGCTAAACGCTAAAGAGGTAAAGTTTTTCAACACTTCTGAAGTGAATTATCCAACGGGAGAGGCTGAACAGAAAATTTGAAATATTTCCCTTAAGTTACCAGCTAACGCTAGCGGCAGCTAGATAGCTTGGTTACATTTTTCAAAAGGAATCTAGTTGTAGACTTGCAATTTGTGAATAGAATATAATGAATTTGTGGCTAAATAGAGGTCTTTTATATGGCATTTGACCTCTGGTACTTACTTTACTTATTTCTCCAAAAAAAAAAAGGATATATATTTAGGATGGTGTACTCTCTCTTGTAACATCTGAAGAAAAACGGTGCCTGTGCAAACAAGGTCACCTACGTTCCATATCTTCTGTGTCGACATAGTGTTAACACTACTCATTCTTGAAAGAAATCACATTCCTTTAATGCATTACTCATTTACTGCCAAAAGCTATGTATTTTTAAGTCAACAGAGAAAGAAAATATACCATGAACCAATGCATACCTCCTTTATTTCATGTTCTGTATGTCATGCCATTACAACACCACCATGATAGTCAGTGCTAACATTTTCATCCTCAACTGTGAGTTAGTCTATCACACACTATCTGTGCACGGAAAACTGTGTTATGGTACAGTATAATTGAGTTGAACAGCTCTTTACATCAGCATGGTTGATTCTGTTTTTTTGTTCTAACTTGCAAAATAAACCTAAATTGACCTAACTGAATCCACTAAACAGTGAGAACCCTAAACTAAGAGGGGTTTATGTGTTCGGAACAAAGACCAGAGGTGGAGAAAGAAGATGTAAATAAAAAAATTAAATGGTGAGAGAAGTATTCAGGCACTTAGAAATACTCTCGGGTCCTTGGCTACACTCTGCTTCATTATATTGGAAATGCATTTCATAGCCTATCCTGATCCTGTTATGAGGAGTGTGAGTTGCCTCTACAAGACAAGGCTAAGGGATTTAACACATTTAAGAACAACTAATTAAAGGGATTTCAAGTATTTCACACAACATCAACGTTCCAATTTACATGTGATCCTAGTGTTTTCTACCAACATATAATCATTGCATATCCCCTAAGATGTCATTTTAACAACCATTATTGTACAAATTCTGTGACAAACAATTAAAAAATGAATGGAGAAGGAAATTTCACAAGATAGCAACAACCAAGTAGTTAGTATTTATAAAATTAGTTTTTTTTGGGTGAAAGTTTGTTACCTGTACATTTACATATCAATCTGGTCTTTCATGTGGTTTTCATTGGATTTCTCTGGTCGTATGTTCCAGCGGCTGTGATGGAAAATAAGCCATTTGGGAAATGACAGCATAAATTTTCTCTTCACCCACATTACTGTACACAGTGTTATTAAAGGGAAACAATGCATGCACTGGCAGCTTGGCTTAATTTGTCATGAATGAGATGATCGTATAGTCTACCATCCCAAACTTTGAGAAATCTGTCCTTCCCTTGAAAGGGCCTGGTACGAATGAAATCAAGTGAAGGCAAACGGTAACAATTAACAGTAAACAACATTGACTCTGAAGGACTGGAGTAACCACAAATCACCAACAAGAAGAGTCCACCGAAACTGACATTTAGTCTTGTGCTTACTTCTGATCAGTGCAGATATACAAAGACTGACTCTGATTGACAACAGCTGACTATACACAACAGGAACAAACATAGATTTTACAAACTGAAGGAAGAAATGTACAGTACAACACAGCAAGAGAATGTGCACAGATGTTATACCATTCCCAAAAAACTTAGATTCCAAAACATCAAATAAGACATTCTAAGTTCTTTGACAAAATAATCTAAACTCACTTCACTCAGCTTTTTAAAAGGCGTTCAGCCACTTCTCGCGGTCTTTATCTGCAGAGGGAGTTTTCTCAATTGTCGGAGAGAGAGTTCAGTTTCCAAGGAACTTTGACCACGTGATAACATCATACATGGGGGCAATTCTGCCAAACCTCAAAATACATTCAGGGATGTTTCAACATCTTGTGCCAATGTTCTTGCTTTCGACAAACTCTGTACATGCCTACAGTATGGTTAAAGTTGTGTTTATGGAAAAAAAAACTATGGCTATGATTACGGTTAAGCGAATTAAACACTTGGTTAGGGGGTTAGGTTAGGGGGAAATTGTGGTTACAGTTAATAAAAAGAAATACATCACCTCCACACCTTTACTTCTGACTCACTACCTAAGGCAGACTACTTCCTCCATTGGCACTGAATGTTGACGATGCACATAATTCCTGATGTGCTGGAGCCCCCAGTCAATGCTGTAACCACTTTGGATGTTGAGGTCTTTTGTCCAGAGTCCTTGTTTCGCTAGAGTAGTGTTCCTTACAACTGTTGCTTGGGATGTCATACACAAGGGTCCTGGCTTTGGGGTGTACTAACCGAGATCTCAAGGTACTGAATTATTTCTGGTAAGTGCTGACTCCCATGACTTAAATCCTCTGTCTAGATGTTACAGCAGCCTTGGTCTCACTGGGATGCTTCTGGCGGTCCCCATTAATTTAGCAGTGTCCATCCTAGTCCTATGTTAGATATCTCACCTGTTGTCACATGATCCAAGTTCCAGTTCAAGTTAGCCAACTCAATGTCAACTGAACACACTCCATCTGCTGATGACGGCTAGAAATTAGGTCAAATTCTCTGGAAAAAGCTAGTAGTTGGACTGTGGGTTAAGATTATTTTGTGGAACTACTATTTCCAAGGTCAAGAATGAACCGTCTTGCTCATTCAAGTTCAAATTTAGGGCCCCTTTTTTCAAAATGCTTTTAAATATCTACTGTTCCATATCCTGCATGGTCATTTCTGTTGACGTTCCAAGTAAATTTCAAACAAAACAGAGCAAGCTGGCCCCTCCCCCCACGTTTCCGTAACTGTCATGACTGACTGACTAACTGTCACTAACCCCCACTCCTTCCCCCAACCATCTTGTTGGTGATTGGCTGGAGTGGTTTGTTGTATTTTGGTGCACAGCCTGTGCCTCTCATGTTTGTTTGACGTTTACAACCCCTGTGTTGTTTCCAAAGACCAGGCTTTTTCACAGTGTATTCAGGGGGCAGTCAGCTAGTGGATCAAGGAGAGATGCCTACGATTTGAGACAAAAATGAAATTGCGCTGAAACCAGTGCACCTTTTAACATTCAGGGTCTTTATCAATTAGAATCCTTTACCAGGCATACACTGTAGTTTCCTGCCATAGTAATTCAGGTAACCAGAATACATATTCAAAACCAATGGATATATGGATATATTGGATACCATTCACTTTTTGTTAAGTGTTACCATGTTTGTTAATGTTTTAAGGCATAAATATACTAGAAATAAAATGTAAATGCACATGTCCAAGCAGAATGGCCAGTTTGCAGCCAAAAATAATGCTTGTACATTTTGAATAGCCAAAACTGTAATGGTTGGGATTCTGTAGAAGGCAAAGGATACACTGGTCTTCCACCAAATTCTGGAAAGAAAACTGTAATGGCCAAGAAAGCTCCTGGCTAAATCTGGAGGAACCTTTGGAATAGGACATGCTTTGTTGGTCTCAAATTTAAGACTCAAAAGGAGACTGATACTGAACCGGGACACCGCTATGGTGTCTCCTATTTTTCATCATGGAGTGTTTTCCTGATTGAAAGTGTCAAGCCTGTTTCACCTCTGACCACACTGTTGGGTCTGATCAGAAGTGTGCTTTGTTGCACCTGTAACCAGACCCAACAGTGATATCATGTTGTGCTGACACACCCGGGTGTACACTTGTACATCACTGCAGCAAGGTGAGAAGTTAAACCACTGGAGGTCAGCAAAGGACCAACTTGAGTTTGTGATTTGGAATGATTTTAGATTGTGCAACAATGACAATCAAGTTTTCCGTGTAACTGTAAAAAAGAAAGAAGAGAAGGAGGATGCTGTAATGAAAATAAACTGATTGTAAATTGCTACACATAGCACCATAAACTAAGGTCATAAGACATGTACTGTTTTGGTTCCAACACAGGTGCAATCTTGTACGAATGCTTTTTGTAGGATTAAGTCTATGGGTATATTTTAAATAATTACATAGTGTAATATATTGCACAATTGATCAATTTAACATGGATTTGAATAACATTTATGGGGTCAGTTAAAATGGTATAATTGCAAGGCAGATTAATCAATCTAATCTAAATAAAATTATATAACCACTAAAATATTTCTGGCTTGCAAATGTCCAACTTTGCTTGATTGTTAATTGATGTGTTGCATGCTAGGAAAATCTTTCAAACGTTTATGCATGTAAATTGAATTATTGAACCCTTAGCACACAATGACCTTAATGTGCTAGTGATAGACACAACACAATATATGGAAGGTTGTTGTTTCTCATGCTATCAAAAAGAAACCTTGTTATAACAAGATATCATGTTACAATAACATATTCTTGTTTCTACGCACCAAATTATCAAGTTTTAAGAGGTTACCACAACATTACTTTCACAATAAACTTTCTCGTTATTACACACAAGGGTGTGGGTTTGGTTTCATATTATTATGTTTTTTCCTTTATGACCACAATGTCATGGTCGGTTGTGTAGCTACACATTATTTTAATATGTTGCAAGGAAGCGATCTAGGCTAGTGTCTCCTTTTCAGGCTTTGATTGTATCTTTTTCCCATAACATAATATCGAAGTTGTTTTAATGAGCTAAATTAGTATGTCCTTATAACAACAAAGGTTTGTTGTAATTAAATATACTGATATTGTGTAATGAAATGTGACCGGATATAAAGGTTTCTTGGTAAAACTGAATAATGTGGTATGTAGTAAAAACAAAAAAGAGTTTCATTTTCTTGTCATAATAAGAGCAGAATGTTTTTGTGATGATGGCAACAATAGGATGCTGTAGTTTTGAAAGCAAATTGCACCATCATTAAATTCCACTCATAAACCCTCTGCTGATAGCAGGGTCATCTGTGATGAAGCTCAATGCTATGCAGGAGTTCCATGTTCCATGTCATTTCAGCTAAAACGCCTTATTCTCAAACTTAAGCACAAATCATAATTAAGATTAGCATTAAAATTATCAAATTTCTGTATATAGAGCATAATCCACAGTGACGTTATTGAAAAATAATGCATGCTATTGGCACTCACATTTACATCCACAAAGTGTATTATCCTTCAATAGCTGCATAAATTGGAGTAAATTATCCTGTTTAGACCATAGCTTCCTGCTACAATTAAAATAAGTATTGTTTCTTCAAATTTTGGGGCAGTACATTCTTTAAATGGAAACTTTGTATTGGCATCTTTTGTCAAGCTTATAACAAACGTTACATTCCTACTCCATCAAGGACAAGCTGTAGCCTCGTAAGAACTGAAATCAGCAGCATTCCAGCTATGAGAAATAATTAATAGTGCCGATGAGAACATTGCAACAGTGTGTCAAGTGTGGTTATCTGAAAATAATTCACATCCTCTGACCAATCAAGACAGCTATGAATGCCCATTCCTACCCAAAAAGAAAAAGCACATACGTAATATAAGGAATGACAAAAATATATGGTCAAAATTATGAGATACTAAGTCATCATTCTGAGATACTAAGTCATTTGGACTATTTAAGGAGTAGCTCCCCCAACTTTTGCTTTTATAGTACATTTATATTTGCCAGATGCACATACAGTAAAACATACTAGTAATTTTGGTAACAGTTGAGCACATAATGTGCCCTCAACATCTGCCATCTAATGACAAGACACATTAAAGAAAGAAAAAAGTTTATACTCAGCGTAGAAGCAATTAATGATGGTTTGGCCAAAGAGCAATATAATAATTCACTCTCATTTTAATTAATCTGTGAGTTATAGCTTACAGTTGTAATACCTGCTTATTACCATTCTTTATACGTTTTGGGTGATGTTTGTGCCATTACCTTGCCAGAACGGTGATCCTGAATTTTTAGATTAGAACCAGTGGTATCGCAACCACAGAGACTACTGGCTCTAAACTAATTTAACCTGGCTTGTAATGGTGACCTAGCAGATAACGTTAACAAGCTAGTAAAAGCTAGCTCCATCCAGCTCTATTTTTTTAAGCCATTTTATATATGATAATTTGTGTTAATATCGCATAATTTTCATCTAGAAACTCCTAATATCTCCTTATAATTTTATTATTTTGAGTATTATTTTTGTTGATATTTTTATTTTGAATCATTGCTGACCATTAATTTGTTTCTTTTCTTGACAGAAATGGGCTTCTGGTATTCTCCATGGTTTTACTAAATGCTTGAGTGAGTGCCTATTTGTCTTTTTCTATTTAGAAACAGGCCATCAGGCAAGCAGGGAGATAAGACCTCATATCTGCATACCCCATATCCAAGGCTTTAATGATCAAAAATATTACATAATGTACAGACAGTGATGCCACGTAACGCGTTACTTGTAACGCGTTACTCTAATCTGACCACTTTTTTCAGTAACGAGTAATCTAACACGTTACTATTTCCAAACCAGTAATCAGATTAAAGTTACTTATCCAAGTCACTGTGCGTTACTATTTTTGTCATTTTCCTTAGTAAAAATATATATTTTTGCTTTCTTCTTGTTTCTCGGGGAGTGAAGTCACGTATGCGACAAGTCACATTTTCAGCATGTGGACAGTTCACGTGTACCACGCAGCAACACAAACGTAAACAACAATGGAGGGAGGAGAGAGATGCGCGTTTTCTAGCGTTTTCTACAGTCATTATTTTGAGTTTGTGTCAGCTAAAGACGGCAATATTATGGTTCGTTGTACACTCTGTGCTGGTGGCGACAAAATGCTATCTAGCTACAAAAACACTACGTCAAATTTGAAGAAACATTTGGAGTCGCAGCACTGCAGTCAAACTTACAGAGCAAGTCCCACCAGGTGGTGCGAAGCAGAGAGCAGGAGGTCCCCCACCACCCAAACAACAAAAGCTGGACTTCGGTGCAAAACCAGTAAGTGGGGGAGAGTTGAAGAAGTTGGTCGGGCAGTAGGCCTATGTTGTAGCGGAAATACTGCCCTTAAACACGGTTGACTCGCTCTCTTTCGTGCCATAATAAACCAGATCCCTACTACTGGCAATGCCGAGCTGCCTCACAATTAACCGGTTGTCATTTTTATGTTGAGGCTGTAGGGGTGTTGTCGGCAGTTGCTGAATGTAACTAATAAAGTAACTTGTAATCTAACTTTGTTACTTTTAAAATCAAGTAATCTGTAAAGTAACTAAATTACTTTTAAAATCAAGTAATCTGTAAAGTAACTAAGTTACTTTTACAAAGTAACTGTGGCAACACTGTGTACAGATCAAATAGTCTCCATAATCAGGCCATGGCTTCAGAAATGCTGACATTTCTGTGCAGAACTGTCAATGTAAATGTCATAATTTACATTAATTTTAAGTGGTATGAAGATGCAGTTGGTTTAGCAAGTGTTTGCAAAACTCAATGTACATTCTATCGTGGGCTTTGAGATACCAAAATGAGGGCTCTAGGAAATTAAGTTTCGGGTGTCACATCTTATAAATATATTTCTTTTTATCAGATATTCCAAATTTTCATCTAAAAAAGCCATTATCATGTCAATGTTTAAACCTGAGATTACAATTTCCAAAGCTCCATGTGCAACTTTTGTAGAAAAAACAATGTTGGTATTATACTATTAGACTCTGTGGCCCCGCTTCTCATCTCATCTCAGATCAGTCATGAACAAACCCTGGTAATGACATACAACAAAACTTCCAAAAAACAAAGATTTCTCAGCAGATTGGGAGCTCACATCACCTAAAAGTTTGAAATAGTATACACTATAAATGTGGGTCCTGTTACAATAAACATTGTGGTGTTTGTGATGTTTGTGTGGGACACAGTCACTATGACACTGCCGTCAGACAACAGTGCTTATGTCGTCAGCCTCGTCAGGTTTCTTGGGCTTGCTTGGGAGCGACTTGAGGTACTCCAGGTGGCGTCGGGCGTCCTCCTGGTTCTGACGGACATAATACACTACATATGAAATGACCATGGCGAACCAACCAAACATGGTCACCAGCATGGCATAGTCTGTGGTCCTTTTAGCCAGGGTACAGAGGTCAGTGTCAACCGCCAAGAACGGTCGACCCTCTTGGTCACGAAGTTCTGAGCTCCTGCAGAGGACCCTGGCGGCAGCCTCGTGGTTGTGGGCCATTCCACCGATGGCTTGCTGGAGGGCGCAGTCACAATGCCAGGGGTTATCGTCCACAATGACGCGGGCCTTGAGCCGAGCGAAGGCATCCTTGTGTACGCTAGTGATGCGGTTGTGGGAGAGGTCCAGCACCTGTAATGTCGCCTCTATGCCGCTGAAGGCACCTTCCCCTAAGGTTTCCACCGCATTGTATGAAAGGTTGAGCTCCCTCAAAAGCCGGAGTCCGTGGAAGGCTTGATCGGGCACTGTGCCTATTTGGTTGTGGTCCAGCCTCAGCAGGACGGTGTCGACCGGAAGGCTGGGGGGGATCTCTTTGAGGCGGGACTGACTGCAGGTAACGTTGAGGCCGTGGAGGTGGGGGTCACGTTGGCAGATGCAGCCCTTTGGACACATGCTGGCCGAGGGGAAGCACAGGGCCATGAGGACAAGGCTCTGAAGGAGCAGGCACATGGGGATAGAACGCGACAGCCACAAGTCCAGCAAAGTCATACTGACCAGCCGTCAGCAGCAGCATCCCGCCTGGGTCCACAACACTGCCACTGGTCCCTTACACACATCGCATAGTGGCGACTAGTCCGCACTCTCTGCCAACTGGAGATACTGGAGTGGGATCAGATGTTTTCATGCTGCGTTGAGGCCTGAAATAAGATCAAACAGAAAGACAGGGTGACTCGATGGTGGCTTTTTATTTGTTGTTCTGTTTGTCACAGGTCCTTTAAATTTGCATGCTAGCTTGATATGATTGCTGACCATTTGCAAGGAGCCCATATTTTTTATTATATCCCAATCAATTGTTTCTGGCGCAATCCTGATCCGAGCCCTTTAATATTGAGTATCTGCTGATACCAAATCCAATCCGAAACAGTGAAAAGGAATAACAGCTGTAGCCCACTGAATCTGACATACGTTATTTTTCACAAGCTACTCGGCTCAGGACATCTCCATCTTTCTGATTTTTAAAAGGTGGCAAAACGTTGGAACAAGTCCTCAAGCTCAAACCTAAGTTAGTTATGAACTGACATGGCACCCAAATCAGTATTGTTATAATTAGCGTGCCTTGTTTTCACAGGGTAATATGTGCATTATATTTTTTATTCACCAAAAAAATTATTGTGTATGAAAAATAGATATTTAATTAAATTACTTTTACTATGATTACTTAGTCTCAGAATTATTTTGCCAAATTGGGAGACAAATCCAATGCCCCATAGAAATGTATAGTCATTTTTAGCCACTCTAGCGGCATAGCTACCTGGATGATGGATGGAGGACAATGATACTTTGATCAATCCAAATCTTTTGTCCAGACTGAAATATCTCAGCAAATATGGTATGGATTAAATTTTGTAGAGGCATTCGTGGTGCCCAGATGATTCATCTGAATGATTTTGACAGCAAGTAAAATTTCAATTATTTTTTATTCAATTATCCAGTGGACATGTACCATGTCTGAACATATACAAGGATGTTGGATGGATTAGCACAAAGTTTTGTTTTATCCCAGACAATGATCCTCATAACTGGTGATCCTCAGTTTTCATGTAGCATTATCAGCAGGTTGACATCTTTTGGTTCAGAATGAAGTGTCATAATGGATTGCAGTGAAACATGTTTCATTGTGAAAAGGCTGCCTTTCTCCCTTTTTGCTAGCCTCCGTTCCCAAAATTAACAATATTTTGTGTCTGCTTAATCCTTATTTTCTGTTTCATTCATGTTTTAGTTTATTTGCTACTTTATCATTTGACATAGGCCTGTTTAGTGGGTTTATGGGTTCATAGTGTTTTTGCTATGGTCCTGCCTGTGATGTGGGGGTAGATCAGCCGCTGATCAGCTTAATCAAGGAGAGTACGTACAGGTGTGCCTGATTAAGTTCTAAGAGGCTGGGAACTCCTAAGGTAAGCTGCAGTGAATGACATTTTTTTAAATATTTGGTGAGCCTCTTGTGAGTGCACATATATGCATAAATGGTAATGTCAGCAGTAACTGTTCTATTTAAATGTAACGGTATTTTCAGAAACAAAGTGTTAATGTTGCTTTCTCAGGTCAGCTCCCCCTTAAATCACCGGTGCAGGTGGTAGGGTCCAATTAGCTGAGGCTGAGAAGTGAAAAGTGCCTTCAGAAGAAGGGGAAGAGAGAAAGGACTTGGCAGCATCCTGTGAGGTTGCTGTTTTGTTTAATGTTATTTTGCCTCAGTTTAGTTTTTGTATTTCTGTGTGGCGATTCAGTTTGTGCCCTTTGGTTGAGTATGTTTTTTGTTGTTTTGTTAATAAACACCACAGTTTTTGCACGTATCCAGCTTCCTGTCGGCTTCTTAAAAATCACTTTGAAAAAGTTTCAGGCGCCCCACCACCTCATCGGCCTTGGCATGAGGTGAGTGTTTTTATTTTATTTGCTCTCACAATTGCTTACCACTTCCAGGGTTGCAACTGGAATAACAGGCTAAAGCAATGACAGTTTATGGAAAGCACAAGTGTAATTAAAGCTGCAAGAAGCGTCGGACGGGCCCTCGCTCCTCTGCGCGCGTCAGGGTTACTGGCGGACGCCGCTCCTTTCGACCGTGCATTTGCGTGGCACTCAGACAGTGCAAATTGTCACAAATGAAAATGGAATTCCCTGCTGAGTTCAATGATACCTCACACAAGACTCTACGTCGTACAGTTCATAAGCTGTGAAAGGGGGCGTGGCTTAAGCATAGGGGGTGGGCCAAACCATGACCAATGAAAATGGAACTCTCTGTTGAGTTCAATGATACCTCACAAAAGACTCTACATCAAATGGGTCATTAGTTATGAAAAGGGGCATGGCTAACGCATCACCAATATATTGATTGGTGATGGTCAAACCATCACCAATCAAAAAGGAACTCTCTGCTGAGTTCAATGACAGATTTGTTTGTCATATAAGGCTGATTTCCTGTTGCCAGCGTGGGTCGCTATGACCAAATGTCAATATTGGCCTGTATATGTCCTCAGGCCTGGACTCTTGTTGATTGTGGGACATTTCAAGCAGATATGACAATGTACACTGTAGTTACAGCCACTTTCTCGTTCATCGCTAAACAGTCAAAATGGCCGCCATGCCACGCCCACACCGTTTGAAGAAAAGTTTTTCTTTTAATAACTTTTCATCTTTAAGGTGTTGAGATGTTACAGACCAAATTCAGAATCAGAATCAGAATCAGAAAAGCTTTATTGCGAAGTATGTTTACACACACGAGGGATGTGTCTTGGTATCGTAAGTGCAAATCACATTAAAACATTAAAGCAACATGCACAAACACACCGAGTCACCATATGCGGCGCCATCTCAACTCTCTCCTAACTCTCGCAACAGATACAGCATGACATTGGGAGAGGAGAGGGAAATAAAAAAGCCGCTCTCAGACTATCCTCATAAAGATAAGAACAGTGTGGGAACAGGAAAAAACACCTCAGCACATAAGCACACAAGCAATACATTTGCACTGCTGCACACCACATAACAGTACATTTGCACTGCTGCACATAACACAACATAACAATATAACATGACACGCAGTGGGGGTGGGATGTTGGGTGCAACGGGATGGGGGTGATGGAGTAGAGGTAGTCCAGGACAGGCAAACAGACATCTGGTCCTGCAGCCACAAAGCCGGCTGGCCCCAGACCTGCCCGCCTGACTGGGGAAGAAGCGGTGAAGCTGGATAGGGGCGCGGGTGTGGTTGCAAATCTGTATGTATGTCAAAGTTCGGTGTATGTGTAGGCCTGTTAAGTCAAGCTACCGTCTGGCCCCCGTAATCTGGTTTACTCAGTCCGCACGATTGTCATTGCGATACACAGCCGGTTGCCATGGAGTCAGCCCTGAAACAGGACCCAGTACGAGTCAACAATCAACAGGTGTCAGTGGGAGTCGTGTGGGGAAATGAAGAGTGTGCCTCGCTGTAGTGCTCCAGGGGGAGTGAGTATTCAACACCGGCCTTGGCCAAGGCCAGCGCTGGTTCAGGAGCCGAAAAGATAAGGTTGGAATTTGTTTTGTCTTGGGGCAAGGAGCCGGCAGTTAGTCACTCCCGACTTCTCTGAAATGTCCCCTCTGGTCTCCGTAACGATCAAATTTCCTCGCCAAAACTGTGAGTTTCCCCAAGATGTTGTCCAGCTTGTCCAGAGCTGACTGTCTCTCCAAGATGGTATCCAATTTTGAGCCCATGATAATCACAGTATCCAATTTGTGGCTCATGGAGTTCAGAGTCACAATTTGAGTTCCGACAGCTCTGCCCACAGCTTCAACCATGACGGGCAGCCTGGTAATTTGCTCTGTTCCCGTCTTCACTTTAATTTCTCGATAAACCAGGGCAATGCCTGAGCCAATCAGCAAAAGACCTGTTATCATGGTTCCGAATAGGTAGATATCTTCAATGTCCTCCACGGAAAGAACCGCCAGACACACGACCCGCCACCTCTCCTACGCGTCCATCGTGTAGCCAGCTGCGAACGTTCCGGTAGGGCAGTCAGGTTCCCCCGAACCCGAGCTTCTCGTCGAGAATATGGTGCCAATTGCGCCGAGAGACCAGTTAATCAAATCCATAATTCGTAGTTTAGGAGCAGTGCAGAGAGAGAGACACCAGACAGCACGAGACAAGATAGCAAGCAGGGTAGACCTGGGAGGGAGAGGGAGAAAAGCGACCGCCTTCGTTGAGAGCAGAAAGAGAAAAGCCTTTGAAGAGAAAAATTTGAAGTCCATCGGATAAAATCTCTAGGAGGAGTTCGTTAAAGTATAGCACCTTGACTTTTAGGTCTATTTCCTGCTGCCGCTATGACTTTGAGCCAATGTAGGCATGTGTATGACGTCAGGGTTGGACTCTTATGAATCCTGAAAAGTTTCGAGCCAATTGGACAATATACACTCAAGTTACACCCACTTCCTGTGTCGATGGTGAAACGCACAAAATGGCTGCCCTGCCACGGCCATGCCCTATGACGAAAAGTTTTTCTTTTAATAATTTTTCATCGTTAATGTCTTAAGATGGCACAGACCAAATTGGAAGTTGATCGGATGAAATCTCTAGGAGGAGTTTGTTAAAGTATGACGTGGAAATGGCCAAAAACGCACTAATTTCGAACTTTCAATTCAAAATGGCGGACTTCCTGTTGGGTTTAGGGTATTGCTCCAATGACCTTTTTTGTACGTCTTGACATGCTTCATATGTGTAACAAGTTTCGTTAGTCTACGTTAAACGTACTGCAGGGGCTCAATTTTTTTAACTTTGCAATAAGAGCTAGCGAGCCATATTTGTGCGCCTATTCCCTAAACCCTTAAAATATGTAAATTTTCACCAGACTTAATGCAACCGCAAATTTTGGTGAGTTTTTGAGTATGTTAAGCCCCTCAAAAAGGTGATTAATTTGCTGGATAAAGAATAATAATTCCTTCAGTTCCAATAGGGTCTTCGCCGCTGTCGGCGCTCAGGCCCTAATTATGGTCAGATCTTGTGCCTGACTGATGGGGAAGTGATATTGTTAAGAATTGTGATTTACGCATTTACAATGTTGGCTATTTTTTTCTATCCTTCCTGTCTTAGGAAGCAGCAACTGTATTGCGTTTTGCCTGTTAAACCATGTCTGTGTTCTTCATATTTATGTAGAATTATAGTTTACTCTTCGTGTGTAAAATATGCAGCTCTGGTAAATGTTTGCGATTGGTCATGCTGCACAAATACCGCCTTTTTTATGTGAACGCCTGCGCCGCTGGATTGGGAAACCCTGGGTTGATTGAACTAGTTGTTAACCACTGTCGTGACACAGGTTATGCAGGACTGCAGTTGTTAAGTTAGGTGAAGCCGGGTAACTGAAATAAATCCAGGGCATGTTGATCTTGATTCGTAGAACAGGCCTCTGCTAAACTCTTGCATGTAACCATTTTGATTGTGCATGCTAATGTTAGCAATTACTTATTTAGCCTCTTAGTTTAGTTAGGTTTAGGTACAGGACCAATGCAATAGGTCCTGACATGCAATAGGTGTCACATGTACAGAGTAGATAGAACAGTAACAATGATAGAATTACAGTACATAATCACAATATTAAGAAATGTGACCATGCATTAAGTATATCAACTATGATGCAACTGATTAACCTTTGAAACAGACCAAAATATGTGTTGTGAAATTATAAATGCAAAAAGCATAGTATGTTACGGCTGAAATGGGTTTCCTCAGGAGGATGACTGGTGTCTCCCTTAGAGATAGGGTGAGAAGCTCAGTCATCCGTGAGGAGCTCGGAGTAGAGCCGCTGCTTCGCGTCGAAAGGAGCCAGTTGAGGTGGTTCGGGCATCTGGTAAGGATGCCCCCTGGGTGCCTCCCTAGGGAGGTTTTCCAGGCACGTCCAGCTGGAAGACCCAGGACTAGGTGGAGGGATTATATCTCCAACCTGGCCTGGGAATGCCTCGGGATCTCCCAGTCGGAGCTAGTTAATGTGGCTCGGGAAAGGGAAGTTTGGGGTCCCCTGCTGGAGCTGCTCCCCCCGCGACCCGACACCAGATAAGCAGATGAAGATGGATGGATGGATAGTATGTTACAAACAAGCAAAAACTAAACTGTTTATCGTAGTTTGCCATGAATCTTGGAATTTGGCAAAATTCTTCAAACCTTAGCTGCTGGCGAATACAAACCAGCCCTCTCTCCGCTGCAATTTTTAGAAAGAAGGCTCAATTTGGTCAGGGCCAGCAGACTTTTTACAATCAAGACTTGATAGAGATTTATAAACTTGAGTGAGAAAGGGCAAAGAATGTAAAACTATTTCCAAGTTGCTACACTGTTTTTAACATCTAGGAACATCAAGGTGATTTTAAAGAGTGGCTAAGCCTATATTGATGAAAAGAAAAAAACTTATTAAAGCATCTGCTATGTTACGTTTACTTTTGATTTTGCTTTGATTTATCTTTAAAACTTCAGGACTTAAAGGTACAATATGTAACATTTCTGCATTAAAATGTCTAAAAACAACCATACCTATGTTATATATTTTTTTGAGTTGTGAACTTACACTTTCCCAAATGTGAAACCCAGAGAAATCTGTTATTTTATTTCTGACATGGGGCGTTTCCTTTAGTCGCCTGTCAGTGGCGTCATATAACCTTTCACCCTCTAGTTACTCGTAACTTCCGTCAAAACATTGGCGCCCAGATGATACGTTTGAGAGTAATTATAAATTATACAATGTCACAGAAAAAAAATACTCGTAACCGTAATACTGCTTTTTCTGCCACAAGGCATCATTTTGTGATTAATTACATGCCACTTTGCAACACCGTAATACAGCAGAGATCTTATTTATTGATACATATCAATATCGGTCCAGCTTAACGTTACTATAATGTGCTGGTTGACAAGTAGCTAACGTTAATGCTAATGCTTGGTGGATAACATTATAGGGTTACAACATTGTACATGCTCATAAAGTTATTAGTAGTATGATTGTTTTGACCATGGATAAAAGCAGCACTGGGCTGAATCATGAATGATAATTTAGCCAGCTAGCACTCTGACTGCCACACTCCCCCGGCGCAAAGACACTTCATTTGGGATGAGAGCTGACAACAGCCCCGGCACATGTAGCAATAGCTAGTTACCGTTAGCCCACAGCCAGCTAGCAGCCAGCCACTACCATTACAGCAATCCTTACCCGGCCAGCACTAACAACGCTAACGGCAGTTTAATGAAGCGTCGGGAAACATTCACAACAGCGGCCATCCATAACACCATCCAGCTACGTCTCCTCCCTGATGAATTTCTCCACCCCTTCACGTTTAGCTGTCTTTATTGTTAGCTAAAAAAAAAAGTTGGGTTAATGTAATATCCTTGATAATGGAAAGGAAAGACGGTTGGGGTGGATGTTATCTGGATTTAATGAACACTTGGGTGGACATTACACGAGTTTGGCGGTCTCTTAATACAACTACTGCAAAACAGCCTTGAGCCACACACCACCCTCATGCGCCCAGATGAACCACTACTGCCACGTAGGGACAAACTCCAATATGACATATATAACATCTCCCATATTACATTCCTCCCCCTTAAGCCAATACCTTCCACCAGTGGAACAACATTCCTACCGAAAACACTGCTTACACAAAATCAATTAAACATGCGTCAGTCACTCCTAATTAACTGACACTGAAACAAAGTAAATAATTTGTAAACACTTCTTCATGTAACCACAATCTCAGCAACAATCAACATCATGGTTATTATTTCTTTCTGTTTTTTTTTTTTACTTTAACACTCATAGGGCCCTATCTTGCACTCAGCGCAATTGCCTTTGTACACCGAGGCATGTATCATTCCTATTTTGCACCCGACGCACAGCGGACTTTTCCCTCCACAGACGCACGTTGGTAAATTAGGGAATGTATTCGCGCTCCCGGGGGCGGTTCAGCGACCACCCGGTCAAGATGGGAATTTATTACTTTGCCGCATCTCGGACAACTCCCGCTGGCGCGCGGCAGGCAAATCCACCGTCATAATAGCAATCCGCCATGGAACAAGCGCGCCTGCACTTAAAGGGAATGTGAGATGACGCTCTGATTGGTTATTTTCACATTACGCCCAAACCACACCTAGCTACTTCAGACCAACCCATTTTCCATTTGCTTCGGGTGCAAGAGTCATTTATCCCGCCGGTATAATAGCAACAGCGCCCGAGATCCGCCCACAAAGCTACTTGCGTTTTGCGTTTCATACTTCATTCGTTTCAAATCATTAAAATAGGGCCCATAGTCCTTCAAATAACTTGGCTTCGACACAGGTCTCTCCAACCGGCGTGCAGGTGCAGTCGAAGGCGGTGACTGCCTTGGAGTACCTGGAGAATGAATGTCCATTACGGCTGGTTTGGCATTTTCTGCAGCTTGTTCTGCCACACCGAGTTTCTTCTTCTGGAACACAGCTTTTTCCCTCAGGAATGGAACTCGCTGCTGCTGCTGAAGCTGCTGCTGAAGATTCAGGCAGCCCCAGGGGGTCCACAAACTTTGGTTTCCCCAAGTCTTTGTCGTCATAACTTGCCAATATCTGGTCAACGTGTCTGCGCACAATGCTGCCATCTCCTAGCATGACCTTGTAGGAGACAGGACCAGTTATCTTGGTAATGAACCCGGGGATCCACTTAGGTCCATGACTGAAATTCCTTGTGATCACTGCGTCTCCCTCCTAGAAACTTCTCCCTGAAACTTGTTTGTCATTTTGTTTCTTTTGAATGCTCTGTTTCCATTTCACCTTCATTCTGCGGTCCGGATGAATCAGGTCCAACGCTGATCTTAACTTGGTGGACTATGGTGTAATGTGGTAACTAAACGGCACTCTTGACACTTTAGTGGTCAGGCTTCCGTCACCTGCCTTCTTCATCATTGACTTGAATGTCTGGACTGCGCGCTCAGCACAACCAAGCATGATAAGGAGCAGAAGTGATGTGTTCCATCCCATTTTGCTGCATGAATTCTCCGAACTCCGCACTCACAAAACATGAGCCATTATCTGACACAATTGTCTCTGGAATGCCATCATTGCTAAAACTCTTCCTTAGACATTCAATCGTGATGGTTGACGTTGCGGTCGTTACAGGGTAAGCATCCATCCATTTGGAATGAGTGTCCATCAAGATCAAAAACATGTGTCCCATAAAAGGTCCCACATAGTCAATGTGTAACCTTTGCCACGGTTTGCTCAGCCACTCCCAGGGATGAAGTGGTGCTGGAACTAGCGAGATGAGGTGTTCTTGGCATGTGACACATCTTTTAGCTACAACTTCAATGTCTGCATCCAACTTTGGCCACCAGAAGTAGCTTCGCGCTAAAACTTTCATTCTAGTGATGCCGATGTGCCTGTGATGTAGACAAGCTTCCTGCAGCCGTGTTAACACCTGGTTCAATATTGCAAGGTGGTCGCTCTGGCCCGACAGCAAAATGTCATCAAAATAGACAGCCACATTCAGGATGCTGGCCACCAGACTCTCCATCAGTTGTTGGAATATGGCTGGGCTGGAGGAGACCCCAAATGGAAGACGATTCAATTGAAACAGACCTTTGTGTGTATTAATAGTGACATATTGCTTGGATGACTCATCAAGTATCACTTGCTGATACACATGGCTCAGGTCTAGTTTACTGAACTTTTCGCCACCTGACAACTTCTCAAACCAATTTCAGTATTGGGTACTGCTCGAGCTTCGACACTTGGTTGACCGTGAGTTTGTAGTCTCCACAGATGCACACCGAATCATCAGGTTTTAACACAGGGACAATCTGTGCGGCCGACTCAGAGAACTTCACTGGCTCAATAATCCCTTGGTTTGTGAGTCTCTCCAACTCCATCTCCACCTTCTTCCTCATCGCATAGGGCACTGGCCTTTGGAGCCACGCCTTCTTTCACGTACATTTTCGCTGGCAGGCCTCTTCAGGTTCTCAGTTCCTCCTTGAAAACCTGTTCATTCTGCCTTAGCACAGCCTGCAGTGTCAGTTCTGGCTGCTCTATCTTGTTTATCAGGACACAGTTCATTCCCAGCTCCTTCATCCTTGCCCTGGCTAACGGTCACGACCACTACTGGTAGCTGCTTGACTTGGTCTTTGTATTTCACAGTAACATCTGCATCGGTACTTTTTCACCAATATAGGTTTTCAAAGTCACTGAGCAGTCCTGCAACTTTTGTGTGCACCCTGCTGTTCGGAACTTTGTATATTCTGTCTTTGACAAAATCATCACACTACAGCCATTATCCACTTCAAACTCAACAATGTTCTCATTTATGTTAAGCTGTGCCGTAATGGCGTCCACTTTTGTTATTTTTGGCTCTCTTAGGGTGTACACAGTAAATACATCTTCATCACTAGTGACATTCTCCGGAGATTCACTTATGTGATGCACAGACTGCTTTTGATCACTTCTGGAACTTTTCACAGACTGCTTGTGCTTCCTTCCCCCCATAAGCTGCTGGTCAGCAGGCAGCAAGGATTGCACACTCTCTTCACATCCTTTTTTTCCACAGCCATGACATTTTTCATTGACAAAACGACAGTCTCTTGCCATATGTTCACCCCCACACCTGTAACATGTCAATGGTGTCGCTTTTCCTTGCCCTTTAAAGTTTGACTCCACATTATACACTAGCAGTTGGGGTGCAGCTTTACTCACAGTGCCATCCACCGTTTGCAGATCAAGCACATCTCTATTTGCAGTCTCCATGGCCAGTGCCACTTTCAAGGCTTTTTCAAATGTGAGCTCAGGCTCCGCCAACAATCTGCATACGATCGTCTGCTATGCCACACAATAGCCTGTCGCGTAGCATCTCCTTCAGCTTATATCCGTAGTTGCAGTGTTGAGCGAGCTCCCGTAGCACCGCCACATACTCCATCACAGTTTCCTTCGCTGCTCTAGTCCTAAAGTTAAACTTGAATCGTTGGACAATTTCACTGGCCTTCGGCTTAAAATGTGACTGAAGAAGGTCAGTCAAATCCCCATATGACTTTTCGCCAGGCTTGTTCGGACTCAACAAGTTTCTCATTAAGCTGTACGTCCGACTGCCGACAGAGCTTAACAATATTGTCCGCTTCTTCTCCTCATCCTCGATCCCATTTGCAACGAAAAAATGTCCCAAGACCTCGACGTATTCCTCCCAAGTTTGGGATTGACTGTCAAAAGCTGTAAGTGTTCCTACCATAGCATTAGCCATCCCGAGGCCTTGGTTAGCATTAGCTTCCTCGCCATCCAACATTAGCCGAGCTCCAAAACTTCTTCTCGTTGTCGTTAACAACTTCATCCGAGCTCAGCGATTTCTTCGATGCCAGATGTAATATCCTTGATAATGGAAAGGAAAGGCGGACAGTTGGGGTGGATGTTATCTGGATTTAATGAACACTTGGGTGGACATTACACAAGCTTGGCGGTCTCTTAATACAACTACTGCAGAACAGCATTGAGCCACACACCTCCCCCATGCGCCCAGATGAACCACTACTGCCACCTAGGGACAAACTCCAATATGACATATATAACATCTCCCATATTACATTCCTCCCCCTTAAGCCAATACGTTCTACCAGTGGAACAACATTCCCACCGAAAAACGAAGATAAGATTACAGAAAAGTGAAGGGGGAGATCATTCCGGGCAGCTTGGAGATGTTCTGCTGCTGCACAATGGCCATCGAACGTCATCGCCGTCCCCGGCAATCCCCACCCACACCCGTCTCTCAGCCTCGTTGAGTAGCTAGCTACCGTTACAACAAACCCCGTCCGGCCGGTGTTGAAACCATCCAAAAGGTGAAATTGACATGTGAAATATATTGTGATAGTGTGGTTTTAGCTGCTGGCTAATGTTAGCTTGCTGGCTCACTAGCTATCTGGTGTGTTAAGGAATATAACTTGTTCATGTTTCTACATTGCGAAATCTTTTGGATCAATATGTTTTGTGTTTTTATTTAGTAAAATATGATGAAAACATCAGATTTTTATTTCATTTTATTTATGACACCATTTTAACACTTTTATTACATATTATGGTTTTCTGGCTTACATAACCTTTAAGCTTAGGTTGTACTGATTTTAGGGATATGAAGCATTTGAAGATACTCCAGAAATGACATCACAATAAGCAAACATACCAATGTAGCCACTTTCAGACCAATTCTATTGAAAAGTTCATAGGGTTAACAGTTAGATGGCTGAGTGTATGAATAAGTGTTTATTTCGTTTACATAGTACTCACTTTTTCACTCACTCATTTTTTCATAATAAATGTATTGCATTTGTTTCCTAACTTAACCCAGTCCCTGGCATCATTACTTTGTTCATCCTTGGTACATGCCTTATCTCTTTCTCTGATAGAGGATGAGATTCATTATACCATTGGTTATCTTAACCACTGACTCTAAATATTCTCTGAGATGCATGCTTATCAATTAGAGCCTAGAAGGTTGTTTTAAAAATAATACATGCCAAGTTAACAT
Source organism: Perca fluviatilis (assembly GCF_010015445.1). Lineage (NCBI taxonomy): Eukaryota > Metazoa > Chordata > Actinopteri > Perciformes > Percidae > Perca > Perca fluviatilis. Next base: position 4,131,528 of record NC_053124.1, on the reverse strand, counting down.
CTGCCATTTCACAAACAAGGTCCAAGTCACTATGGATCATGCAAAAAGGCTTGGTCGTTTGTAATTTCAAACACAGGTATTGATCACTAATATTACTAAGTATTTCAACTGCAGAGTATTTATGTGGAAAATGTGCAAAAATAGCATCAAGCAAGTTTTCTGAGTTGGAGTTAATCAGTTGCGACAGATTTGGAGCGTTGCAGAGGTCCTTAAGTGCTTTTGAGGACGTCGAGAGCCAGTCCCAATTTAAATCTCCCAATAAAACATAATGCTTGTCTGATAACTTATGCAAGACGTCTGAAGCAGTCTTACAGCTTCATGTGACGCTAATGGTGGGCAATAGCATCCTTCTGCTATAAGATCAGCACCATTGGGGAGATATATCTTAGGGCAGTGGTTCTCAAACCTTTTTCAAAAATGTACCCCCTGACCTAATCATTTTAGGTAGAAAAAAAAGTGTATATAAACAGGAACAGTACAGCGCTGTCAGCGATAGATTTACTAAACAACAGCCTTGTAACTGAATTAGCATTAATGAGAAAAAGAGACAAAAACTTGGAAAAATATGGTAGAAAGAAGGAAGGAAGTAAGGCAAGAATAGGTCAAAATAGTATCAAAAACTTCAAAAACAGTGACATAAGAAGAAAAAAGCGAAAGTAGGACAGTATAGGAAGGATGGCAAGATTAGGTCCAAAGAAGGTGACACAAATGTGACATTTTTGGTAGAAAAAAAATGTCTATATAACAGCCTTGTAACTATTAAACATTTTTGTTAAATATCTCACGTACCCCCTGCAGTCCTCCAAAGTACCCCTAGGGGTACACGTACCCTCATTTGAGAAACACTGTATTTCCCCTTGGTTTGGTTTTGTGTCACACAGAGAAAAATCCAAGCGTACCAAAATGCATCACTACTATTACTTATTGGTCATATGTGTCTCGGCGGGAGCAAGAAAGTAAATACAGGAAGAAGGTCCTGTGTTCTGGACACATACACATATATATATATATATATGATACGATAGCGAGCTTGACTGCAGTCTATTTCTGTGTGAGAAACACTGCAAGCTGCTACAGTTTGCATGTTCTGCCACATCATAGATTGCAAAGCACACCTGACTACAGTAGACATTTAGCTCAGACTTTTGGAGTACACATACAGTAGTGAGGTCGGATCACGTTCTCACCACAACCAAACCGCTCCAGAATTCATTTGAAAGTTAGTTTGGTCCACTTTTGGTGCACAACCAAGTGCGATTGCTGCATTCAAACCTTACAAGACGAACCGCACCAAGGAGGAAAACCAACGTTTTCAGACGTGGTCCCTTTCAGCCTTCTAAACAAACTTAGAGCGATTAGTAAGCATTTTTTACCATCTAGGCTTGCTGTAAACAGATGCTTGAACTAGTCACTAGTGGACGAGGAGTAGTTTGGTCTGAGGAAGAAAGTATACACTCAGGGTTTTCCCTGCCTATGGGAATCTATTTATGTGGATGGTATCTATGGATAAAATGTACACATCCTGCAAAAGCATCTACCATTTATTAGAATGCCAGTCTGAACTGGTTATTGACTAATGCGCAATGATAAGCATTAATAAACAATGTTCACACTTATCGAGTGCCAAATGGGTAGTTGGCACAAATAAACACACACACACACACCTCCGTGGGAAGGTGCAGCAATGCCGGATTATGAGTGAATGCAGAGCTTCATCCTGTCTGTTTCTGTGTCAGTTAAATGTGTGCGTTGATATGAGACGCTGAGGGGCAAAGGGGGCAGTGGAGTATGAGAATGCTGTTATTGGCTGGGGGTTACACACCCCGGGGCCCAAAGGCACCCCACACAGAGAAAAATAAGGGCATACTCACATGTTTCCCAGTTAAACCGTGCCTGGCCACATTTGACCCCAAAGTCCAGTTTGTTTGACTGGTGTGATTACTTTGTGTGATGCCTGGGCACAGTACGCTTCCGCACGGTTCGGTTGGACTCGGCGCAGTACGCATCAGTGTGATAGCTAAATGTGCCTGAGGATGAAACTGACATGCTCTGCATAAGCAATAAACCTGTTAAGCTGCGTTTAGCTAGGGAAACAGCAATCTGGCGATTTGCTGCAGGGTTGTGCAGCGGTGGGAGTGTCAATGAAACAGCCCATTATTTGAGAAAATGAGAATCAGCTCTTTCTATTATTTATATTTCATCGAGTGTCAGAGTCAGCCTACAGAATCCCCTCAAAATCAGGTGTATATTGCAGTGCGACCATTGTCTTTAACAATGCAAAGCACACAGAGGCATCAGTGGGACAGAGCTTTAAATAAAGACTAGGTGTCTGAAATCAATTACAAAAAAATCCCCTCCAACTGGTGGTGCTAAAATGTCCATCCATGACGCGGCCCAGCAGAGGATGAGTTTCCTGCGCCAGCTCAGGAAGTTCAACCTGCCTCAGGAGCTGCTGAAACAAATGTACTCCGCAATCATCCAGTCTGTTCTCTGCACATCTATCACTGTATGGTTCGGATGGGCTACCAAACAGGACAGGAACAGAGTGCAACGGACAGTCAGGATGGCAGAGAAAATCACTGGGACCACTCTGCCCTCCATCCAGGAGTTATGCCAGAGACGGTTTAGAACCGAGACGCCCCAACTCAGTAGTTTCCTGTATCTGTGTCACGTAGGCTACGCAACTGCCATGCCTCTTTAGGAGACTAGCAACAGGTCCAGAGTGTATTGATTCCAATGGGAGAAGTGAACATGAACACGGATTATGACCCCATAGTCACTAAAGTAAATATTGGGGCCATTTTTCACAAGCCACATATCTCGAGAGCATTTTGACACTAAAATGGCATTTTTCAGACTGACACATCAGGAGAAAATTAACTTTGTTTGAGACCTGTTTCAGGACCAAACTCTCACAAGATCAGGTAACAGTGACAAGTTAACATCAACTAACATTCGTAAACGCCCTAACAAAACTAATCTCTGTGATGCTAAATATGTCTTTTAGCTGTGTAAATATCTTAACGTTAGCAAAAGAAAATACTAATAAATTTAATTTAATAAACTTTTCGTTCATCCACACAACGCTCGCTACACTTTCAAAGTGAGGCCACGCCCATTTAGGAGACAGGAAGTGTGTACCGTTTCATAACATTGCCGCTGCTTGAAATGTGCTATCTTTAGTATAGAGGATCTTTGGTTAACTCCTCCAGAGTCAGGAAATGGGAAGTCAGGAAGCAGCACTGCAGACCCATCACACCCTGGACACAACATCACATCCTGGACACAACATCACACCCCGGATACAAGATCACACCCTGGACACAACCTCGACACAACATCACACCCTGAACACAAGATCACACCATGGACACAACAACACACCCTGAACACATCACAAACCTGGACACAACAACACACCCTGGACACAACGACACAACCTGGACACACCGTGTTTCAGCTTCTCACACTCTGGTAGGCGCAACAGACCACTGTTTGCAAAACAACCAGACACAGGGACAGTTCCTTGCAACATGCCGTTACTATGATGAACACTTAACAGCAGTCCATAGTAAATTACACTGTATTTATCCATCTACCTCAGATACTGTATATAAGCAACCTGTTATATTAATAATTCTGTATTTAGTCCAGCATATTTTGCATTGCCCTATAGTTACTGTTTATAATCCTTACAAAGCTGTTTACATGTGTGTGTGTATACTAATGCATATGCATGTGTATGTGTACAGACAAACTAGGGCTGCAGCTATCGATTCTTTTTGTAATCGATTAATCTAGCACTTTATCGATCGATTAATTGGATAATTTTTTTAAACAACCAAAACAAATAATGCATAACGAAAATTATGTGGCTGTAAAATGATCAAGCATTTTGCTTTTACTCAAAAAAAGAGGTATTTATTAGGGCTGCAGCTATCAATTATTTTAGTAATCGAGTATTCTACCGATTATTCCATCGATTAATCTAGTAATCGAATAAGAAATACTTTTGTTTTATTGAAGAGCAATAATTAAAAATAGTTTTGTTAAATTTTCAGAAAAAGCAACATTTGTATTTACATTGCTTACAATATCATCTCTCAAAAAACTAAACATTAAGTGCATTTAAGTGCCATATATTACATTGTTTTTAAAGAATTTATTTTTTCAAATGATATCAACCTCAAACTAAGGCATACATTAAACATTACACATAAATATTACATTAAGTTGTGCAACTTAACTTTCAGAACTACAAGTTTCAACCTGACACTGATCTGTATATATGCCTATATGTAAATATTAGTTATGCTCAACCTATTTTCATTTATATATTTGATTATAATGTCACTCAGCTCTGTTACACTTATGCTATTAGATCGCTGATCATCTGTTTCTCCGCAGAGAGAGAGAGAGAGAGAGAGAGAGAGAGAGAGAGAGAGAGAGTCAACACGCCAGCTCTTTAGATCAGATCGTGGTCACCACTACGTATTTTCTTGTCTTTGTTTTTGGTAGTTGTTGTGTTTGGTGTAGTGTCATCGTCCATACGACTCTGTGATTTACTTTAGTCGGTCCGCTTCGTGGAATGGAGGAAAGTTAGACTCAATGTTTTCTGTTGAGACGCTGAAGCACTGACGTCGTTCTATTATTGTGGTAAGCTAGCTCGATTTTGCAGTAGACACACGGTACAGAGTTTTAGTTTTAATTACGTTTGAACTGATTCCAAACTTTGGACACTTTCTGTCGTTTTCCCCAGCCTGTCTCTTCTCTTAGCCCCTCGCTATTTACGCTCTAGCATGTGTCGCCAGCGGTTGCCAGCAGCAGACTGAGCAGCGTCTGTGCGACAGTAATAATGATCTATGCGGAAACACCGTCCGTGAGCGATACAACATTGGTAACATTGATTTAACGAAGCTTTGAGGCAAGTCATTTTGCATCGAGGGTTTTTTGTAATCGAATTATCCGAGTTATTCAAGGAATCGTTTCAGCCCTAAGACAAACACACTTGAACAATAACAACCCCCCTCTCCCACCCTCCGCGGTCTCAAGGAAAAGAAAGAAAAAACAAACAAATAAACAAAAACAGAAATCACACCTTGCTTAGTTGCCCTCCTCTACTTCTTGTGATGCTGAGGTCATTATACTGATACCTGTGCTGCTGCACCTTTCCATAAGTCTATAGTAGATGATTTGGCTTTGTTAATCCTTGCTGTAGAGAGCTCAAGCATAAATATGCCAACCACTGTTTTATACAAAGCGAGTGGGGGGGGGGAGCCAGCTTTGAGCTATCATTTTCTTGGTCACGGTTGAGGCAGCTAACCAAACTTTATTTTGTCTCCCAAGCAGATGTAATTTGGAGTCGTCATTAAGTAACAAAACAATCGGGTCAGTAGGAATTCGACATCCTATCACATCAGATATTACTGATGTTGTTTTATATATTTTTAAAGGGGTGATAGAATGCAAAACTGATTTTACATAGTTGAATAATGACAGTTTAGTGGGTAACTAGGACATACATAGAACCTCTAAATCCCATTGACACCTCTTTTCTCTGCAAATCTCACTGTTTGAAACTGCCTCTGAAAACGGGCGAATCTCAACAAGCCTCATAGTTGACGTCAACTATTGCGGCTCCTCCTCATTTGGCTCTAGTCTGTTTGTCACGCCCCAACATTTGCATAGGCTACACAACTGACTGTCTTCTGAATCTAGGTCGTGCAGATCTTAGAAATTGTATACATTGTTCATATGCTATTTTACCATTAAATTCACTTCTGAGACTTTTTTATGCGAGAAATCAACTATGTAGAGGTCAAATACGGGCCGTTTTACGAAAATCGATGTCTAATTGCAAATTTTGTCCCTCTGTGTGTTGGAGTTCAGAGGCTGGTGCTGCCTGTGTAGCTGCCTCGCCGCCTGGCCTGCCTTCCTTCACAGACCCCGGCCTGCTGTGAGGTAGATGGAGCTCAGTCACGGCTGGCAACGGCTGGCAACCCACAGCACTCCATACCGTCACCGTTTTGGGCTAATGGACTACGAAACGCCGCTGCTCTGACAGAGCTCCAGGGCCTCCAACTCCCCTCTTCCTGGTAGCTAAATGCCTAATGTATGTGAGTGAAAGCGCGGTCAGCGAGCTTGTTACGCCAGCATTTTTACCACAGGTTCCAGTTACTATTTTAATGTGTGTAATTATAATGTGTTGAGTTATTTAAACAAACGATTGGGGAAATAAACGCCGCTTGTCCGTGAGTCTCATTGATAGAGCCTGTGGCTGGATGGAGCTCTATCAATGAGAGCTAGCTAGCCTCCTCTTAGAATTCCTCTGGAATTCACAAAAATTAATTAACTTGAAATCGGACACCGTTGTTAGCTTTATAAGACATTTAGTTAGATGTTGTGTAAGTGGCGTGACGAAATTCAAACTGTAAATATACTCGAATTAAGGCGAAAAGGAAGCTAACTATCCGTGATTTGTAGCTAGGATTGAAGGGACAGTCACAGCTAACGAAACACCTAGCTAGCTAGTCTTCACAAATATTAACTTGAAATTGGACACCGTTGTTAGGTTTATAAGACATAGTTAGATGTTGTGTAAGTGGCGTGACGAAATTCAAACTGTAAATATACTCGAATTAAGGCGGAAAGGAAGCTAACTATCCGTGATTTGTAGCTAGGATTGAAGGGACAGTCACAGCTAACGAAACACCTAGCTAGCTTGTCTTCATAAATATTAACTTGAAATATAATATAATATTATTATATTATAATATAATAATAATAATAATACATAAGTTTTATATAGCGCTTTACATGAAACTCAAAGACGCTTTACAAACAAAAGAAAGAAAGAAAGAAACAAACAAGATGAGTGATTATTGTAAATTATGGATAGGCCAATTGAAACAAATGAGTTTTGAGCAGTTTTTTATAGGTGTTCAGTGAGTCCGAGTTTCTGATGTGGATGGGGAGTGAGTTCCAGAGAGTGGGGGCAGCTATTGCAAAGGCTCGGTCCCCCAAAGTTCGGTGGGTTGATTTGGTGATGGGTTTGAGGAGGTTTAAGTCACTAGACTAAACTAGGTTTAAGTCTGGGTTACTGGACTACCGGGGCTCGGGGCTCCGCGGAGCTGGCCGGCCGTCGGCTGCCGGCATAACTATAGTATATTTACAGTTTGAATTTAATCACGCCACTTATATTACAGCTACCCTAAGGTCTTAAAAAGCTAACGCTTGTGTCTGATTTCAATTTAATGCATTTTTGTGAATTTGAGGGGTTTCATTTGCTGCTAGTGTTCCTTCAATCCTATGGGTAAAGATCGCAGCTAGCTAGCTACACTTTTGGCATAACTATAATATATTTACACTTTGAATTTCGTCACACCACTTATTACAGCTACCCTGATGTGATGTATTGAATGTTGTTTTTTGGTGGTTGTTTTTTGATGCACGTCACTGTATAGCTGCACAAGTTGTGGGTGGACTCCAGGAAGAATAGCTGTGGCTACGGCACCAGCTAATGAGATCCCAATAAATAAAATCAAACCCTTAAAAAGCTAACGCTAATGATTTCAATTTAAAGCGTAACTCTTGCCAAAATGCAACCCAGGGTCTTTTTGTGAATGTACTTGAGTCAAACTTTCGTTTAAAAGCATATTTAGGATGGAATCGCCACTTTTAAGATTCACCGTATTTTCGTTTTTTGGTCAAATAGCCTTTTGAATTGGAGTGGTAGGGGCACTTTTATGCTAGCCTCAAAATAGTTATTTTTAAAACACTAAGAAGGCTCGACACAACATGAAACTTTCCTCGAAGTATCACTAGGAGCTCTACACCTTAACGAAAGCATTGACAACATTGTTTGTGTACCCAGAGTTTACTAAAAAAAAGGTTTTGAACAACTCACTCTCGTAGCTCTTGTTGTTTCCGGCCGCAGCCATTTTATCAGTCAAAAACAATCGATTTCCGGACTTCCGCTTCCGGTCGCATGGCGTAAGCAGAACAAGTGACCAGCTCCGTGTAAATTATATTAAGTTTTAGTTTCCAGACCAGCTAATTTCAAACAAACTGAGCCACAGCGTCCGTGATATCAAAACGTCTCAGAGGAAAGGCAGACAATACATGCAGACGACTCGGGAGGTTGAGCCTCACGCCGCCACCGCAGGAAAAAGTGAAGGTGCTAAAGCTAGCGGAGCCGGCGGGGCTAACAGGAGAATGCCCAATCTCACTAGGCAGTTTGCGTGCCGAGCTGAGATCGGAATTCAACTCGTACGGGGACACCATGCGATCATTTCTTAAAACAGAAATAGAGGGCCTTGGCAAAGAAATACGCGACAAGATCTCATCCTTGCGGGAAACAACCAAAGCGGACATGAAAACTATTCGTGACGAGCTAACGGAAAAAGTTGAGAGACTGTTTTCAATGCAGGCAGAAACAGCTAACATACAGACGGGCATTGAGCAGTCCCTCAGCGACACTTCTGACAGGCTCACGACTCTAGAGAATTCTTACCAATCTCTTGCTGCTGATCTTAAGAAACTTCAGGAAAAATACATCAATTTGGAGAACAGGAGCCGCCACCAAGACATCAGGATACTAAACATCCCAGAGGGGTCCAAAAACAACACGCCAACCGCGTTTGTGGCCAAGTTTCTGTCTAAAGTGCTTGGTGAAGAAAACTTTAACGGCCCCATCCTCGTTGATCATGCCCAGAGAAGCCTTGCCCCAAAACCACGTAATGGTGAACGACCCCGACCCATAATCGCCCGCCTTCACTACTACTCGGATAAAGAAAAGATCATGTCGTTGTCCCGGACCAAAGGTAAGCTGTCCTTCGAGGGAGCACAGGTCCATATCTTCCCCGATATGAGCCCAGAGGTAAGACGACAACGAGCAGCCTTTAATCAAGTGAAAGCCAAACTATGTGACGCTGGAATCAAGTGCAGAATGTTTTTCCCTGCCAAGCTGGAGATTACAGCCGATGGTTCCAAAATGTCTTTCACCGACCCACGGGCAGTGGAGAGGTTTATTGACAGCAACAAATCATCATCACTGGAGGAGCATTGAATGTAAGAACACTAATTTGGACACTTGTGGGTGGTAATGCTATGGCCTACACGAACTGAGTAACGGACTCTCAACCAGGTACCCCAAGAATGTGAATCCTTTTACCATTTATTTATTTATTTATTATTATTATTATTATTATTATTATTATTTTTCATTTATTTTTTGTTACTTGTTCTTACATTTTTTTACTATAAATTGAACACGTATAATTTAAATTCTTTTATTTAATTTTTTTAAATTATTACTATTATTGTTATTTTTATTTATTTAATTATTTTTTATATTTATTTGCTTCAAATTTAAGGAACCCTGGGTTATATTAGACATAGGTACTGGACAAAATATGGTTAAGAAGGTCTGGAAAACGAAACGAAATTAGTTTAACTTTCTTTTTTGGTAGGAGCTTAGTGGTAAGTCAAATGTTCGCACACCTCTCTGAGTGTATACATAACCTTTCTTTTGGGAATACGCGCTTCCTCTGTAGTTACGACAGAGCAGCTAGTTCAGGGGAGTTCAGGGTGGGAGCAAGGTTTGTTGTATTTAGGTATTTTGGTTTGTTCTGTGTTTTCACCTGCACTACAATTGAATATAACTTTGATTTTTATTGGAGATCGTCCAAAAAAACAAAACTGAGTATTTTTTTATTTTTCCAACTAAACAGTTATGACTAAAAACAATATTTTAGACTCGTCTTGTCACAAAAACTTGGGCAAAATTATTTTCTGGAATTGTAAAGGACTCAACAGACCAATTAAACGTGGAAATGTATTGACCCACCTTAAAAAATTAGAGATGGATATCGGGTTTTTACAAGAAACACACTTGAGAGATCAGGATCATAAACGGTTACGAACTAAATGGATTGGACAGATATTTCATTCTAATTTCCCGGTAAAAGAGGCACAGCTATAATTATTGGTAAGACAATTCCCTTCTCAGTATCAAAAATAATATCTGATCCTCGAGGACGATATGTTATTGTTACAGGAAAATTGTACAATAAACCAGTTACTCTAGCTAGTGTATATGCCCCTAATGTTGATGATGAGCCTTTTATTACCTCTTTCTTTACAGCATTACCTAATATTGACTCTCATAAATTGATTATTGGAGGAGATTTCAATCTGGTGTTAGACCCTATAGTTGATAGGTCATCACAAAAATCATCCAACATATCAAAGTGTGCTAAAGACATTCATACACTCATGAATACCTATACATTATTTGATCCATTTAGGGTTTTATCTCCCAACACAAGGAAATATTCTTACTTCTCTCCGGTTCACCATTCGTTTTCTAGAATAGATTTCTTCTTAATTGATTATACATATTTAACAAACATCAAACATTGTGACTACTAAGCAATTGTGTTATCTGATCATAGTCCAGTATCGTTCCACATAGAGATGGGGCATGACCCGACAACCAAAAAATGGCGGTTTAATAATGCTCTTTTATCGGATGATAAAGTAATAGAAGAACTGCAAAAACAAATTGATATATTTTTGCATACAAATGATGATCCAGAGATCAAAAGATCCACCCTGTGGGAAACATTTAAAGCATACATGAGGGGCCAGATTATTTGCTTGAATAGCTTGAAAAATAAACAGCGAAGAGAAAAAGAGTTAAGAATGACCCAAGAACTTAAGGAAATTGACAGAGTTTATGCTAATTCCCCCACATCAGACCTTTATAAAAGAAAGCAGTCATTGCAGACTGAACTCAATCTACTATACACAGCAGAAATGACAAAATTCTTGACACATTTACGACACAAAAATATTATTAGCCCGGCAAATTAAAGAAGAAGCAGCGTCAAGGTTAATTACAGAGATACGAACAGATTTCGGTCAGACAACAACCAATCCCAAAATAATAAATGACACATTTAAGAATTTCTATTCTAAATTGTACTCTTCAGAATCCAAAAATGATCCAAACTTAAGAGAACAATTTTTTGATAACCTTCAGATACCCACTGTAAATCCAGAAAACAAAAAATGATTAGAAAAACCTATTTCAAACTTAGAAATAAAACAAGCTATACAGTGTATGCAAAACTCTAAGTGCCCTGGCCCTGATGGATACAGTGTTGAATTTTACAAGGCTTTTATAGATCAACACTTCTTTTAAATGTTTATAATGAAGCATTGACTACAGGTTCTTTGCCTCCAACGTTATACGATGCATGCATCTCTTTAATCCATAAATCTGGCAAGGACCCTCTAGATCCAGGTTCATATAGACCCATAAGCCTTTTGAATGTAGATAACAAAATTTTGGCAAAGGTCTTAGCCATGTGTTTGGAAAAGGTCCTTCCAACTGTTGTGTCACCAGACCAAACTGGATTTGTTAAAGACAGGCAGTTGTTTTTTAACATCAGGCGACTGTTTAACATTATCTACACTCAAAATCCAAATAAAGAAGTATCCGAAATATTGGTCTCACTAGATGATGAGAAGGCCTTCAACAGGGTCGAATGGGATTTTCTCTTTTCGGCCCTGTCGAGGTTTGGATTTGGCCCCTACTACATTTCTTTAATTCAGCTGCTTTACGCTCAACCTAAAGCATGTGTCCACACAAATAATATGAACTCTTGCTCTTTTCCTCTTCACCGTTCAACACGACAAGGCTGCCCCTTATCTCCATTGTTGTTCGCACTGGTCATAGAACCTGTTGCTATTTTGCTGTGCTCTACAGGGGATTATAAGGGGATTGTAAGAGGAGATAAGGAGCATAAAGTATCCTTATATGTCGACGATCTGCTTCTACAGTACAGGCCAAAAGTTTAGACACACCTCATTCAATGTGTTTCTTTATTTTCATGACTATTTACATTGTAGATTCTCACTGAAGGCATCAAAACTATGAATGAACACATATGGAATTATGTACTTAACAAAAAAGTGTGAAATAACTGAAAACATGTCTTATATTTTAGATTCTTTAAAGTAGCCACCCTTTGCTTCTTTTGATAGCTCTGGAAACCCTTGGTGTTCTCTCAATGAGCTTCATGAGGTAGTCACCTGAAATGGTTTTCACTTCACAGGTGTGCCTTGTCAGGGTTAATTAGTGAAATTTTTTCCCTTATTAATAAAAAAGCAAAGGATGGCTACTTTGAAGAATCTAAAATATAAGACATGTTTTCAGTTATTTCACACTTTTTTGTTAAGTACATAATTCTATATGTGTTCATTCATAGTTTTGATGCCTTCAGTGAGAATCTACAATGTAAATAGTCATGAAAATAAAAAGTAAACGCATTGAATGAGAAGGTGTGTCCAAACTTTTGGCCTGTACTGTATATATTTCAGATCCATCTCTGTCTCTACCAAAATTATGACCATGCTATCGGACTTCGGTAAAGTATCGGGATATAAAATTAATCTGTCAAAAAGCATATTGTTCCCGATCAGCTTTGGCAAAAGATCAAGTACATACGCTCACCCCTTTTCCCTTCGCTGTTTCAGACTGTTTTAAATATCTCGGAATAAATATCACGCAGGAAATACCTGGCCTCTTCAGCAAAAACTATGTGACCCTATATAAACAAATGGAGCAACAGATCTCTCGATCTCTCTCGCTGGCTGAATAAATGTTATCAGAATGAATGTTTTACCGAAATGTTTATTTTTATTTCAGTGTGTTGCAATTTTGATTAATAAGACATTTTTTGCCAAAATAGATTCTTTAGTTGCGTCCTTTATTTGGAAAAAAAGACACCAAGAATTAAAAACATTTCCAGGATGTTTCCGGGAGTGGACGCCTCTTGTGAACGTTGTGGCTATACCCCTGCTTCATTGTCACATACATTTTGGAACTGTACCCACATCACCCTTTATTGGTCTAAAATAATTGAGACTTTGTCAGCAATTTTTAATGTTAGACTCCCAGCAGATCTAGTAATGTCATTATTTGGTGTTGTACCTGCAGACATACATTTGAACAGCTCACAAATTAATGTATTGTGTTTTGTGATGTTACTAGCCAGACGTCTAATTTTACTAAACTGGAAAAATAAAATTCGTCCTACTCATCAAAACCTTCTTAGAGACGTAATGCAATATTTACAACTGGAAAAAATGAAATATTCTTTAAGGAAAAAAGAACAAACATTTTACTCAATTTGGCAACCTTTTATTAATTATTATAACATGTAAATTTGGACGGCCCTCCTAATGCCTGATTTGATATATTTTTACTTAATACTTCAAGTGTGTGCAGGATTTTTCTTTTTTTTAACGTTTTGTTTTGTTTTCTGTTTATATACATACATATACAAATTATATATATTGTAAGTGAATTGTATAAATCTGTTGGAAAATGGTAATAAAAATAACTGGGAAAAAACAAAACAAAAAAAACCAATCGATTTCCGAATGCAACATAACAGGGAGGAGAGTAAAGATGGAAAGCTCCTAAAGCTTAGTTCCATATAAATGCACGGATTATTTCTTGTTTTGTCCTTACTGAAAAACAATATTGACCTTATAGTTGAAAAAGGAGCCTCATATGGAGTCCGTTCATTCGCATTCGAATATTGACTTGTTTTGACTGCCGAGGTGGTAGCAGCTGGAAACAACAAAAGCTACGGTGAGTTGTTCTAAACCTTTCTTTTTAGTAAACTCTGGGTACACAAACAATGTTGTCAATGCTTTTGTTAAGGTGTAGAGCCCCTGATGATACTTCGAGCAAGTTTCATGTTGTGTCGAGCCTTCTTAGTGTTTTAAAAATATGCACCTTGGCTGATAAGGGCACAAGGTTTGTCAGTGTTTCCTCTAATATTGGCTGTATTTTCAGTCACTTTATGATATGCCTTTTAAGAGTTTTACGGACTTGGAGAGGAGTATCTGCAAGTAAAGCTAGCATGTCAACATGTTTGCCTGCAGTTAATATTACCAGGCCTGTTTAGCTACATGAAACGGTGTAACTTGAGAGATAGAAATGCAATTACTACAGTATATTGGATGTGACAGAAGATTCAAAGGAGAATCATTTTATATTTAATTTAATATTTTATTAGGCCTTTAATTTAGGTTGATTTCTGCAAAGAGAGTGAATAACCCATCCAACCATGAAGAATATCTTTGAGCCGGGGAAAAACTCAGAATCAAATGAAAACCTTGTTTACATTTTGAATATTAAGTCAAAGAGTAGTAATAAACTATGAATCATTGTTTAGTAATGCTTATTCAGCACTGTGTTAGTTAAGGTGCATATGTGTTCAACTTTACAATAAGGCTATCAAAGAGCATTACTGACTAGAGATGCACTGATTACAATTTTTAGGCCGATTCCGATTTCCGATTCTTCATTGAATTCAATTAATTGAAAATTCATTTTTTCTAACCACTTTAAAGAACACACATATTTATTTTCTATCTTTTCTTTAACAGAAAATTTTACATTTTGCTTACAACATACAACAGTTTTTAATTGATAATTGATCACTATAAAATAAACTATATAAATTAATCCTGGTGTAGGAAATTCACACATATCTAAAGTGCAATGTTGTGAAAGAACCATTTCCTTCTTTTCACATTCATCTAAAAAATTTGATATATTTAGCAAACTAAACTTATGTATGAAAACAAGGAAAACAGGTAATGGCAATAAAATATATAAATAAAAAATAAAAATAAAATAAATATAGCCTTGAAGTATAAAGATATTTCTCAAATCACACACACAGGCCTGTTTGAACGTCAACAGTAACGTTACCAGAAAACAGCGTGTAGTTCCTTTTTTAGCAAGTTTGCTTTATTGGTCATTGTGCATAAATATTAACAATACCGTTGCTGTCAACGGGCTTATCTGCTAACATTAGCTACCGGCGGTTACCTGGGAACAATCCAGCAAATAGACGGTACCCTAGTGTGCCGTTACCTGAAACAGATGATTTAACATCACTGCTCCTTTTACACACAGTTTAGCAACAAAACTAAATGATCAGGGAAGATTATTACGTTTTTAATGTTGGTTTTGAGCACTATGCTATGGAGGAAATATTTATTCATAATTCAAATTGAAAGTCCAAAGACAAATTGAAAGTCCAAAGAGAAAACGAAGCGAGATCAAATTAAAAATATTATTTATTTTTTTAATTTTCCATTTGGCTTATCCATTTGGATTTAATGATTGGCTTTAATTGATTCCAATTTAACATTGGCTTAATTTTGATGTAATATTTGGCTTTTTGTTTTCAATTTAACATTGGCTTTTAATTTTGATTTAATATTTGGCTTTTCATTTTCAATTTAACATTGGCTTTTAATTTTGATTTAATATTTTGCTTTTCATTTTCAATTTAACATTGGCTTTTAATTTGGATTTAATATTTGGCTTTTCATTTTCAATTTAACATTGGCTTTTAATTTGGATTTAATATTTGGCTTTTAGATTTCAATTTAATATTGGCTTTTGATTTGGACTTGACACATGTCAATGTAAATGAGGAGGCATGGTCCAAAGGCTGGTGGGAGGGTCTGAAACGAAAGGGGTGCAGAGGAACCTTATGAACAGCAGGGGGAGCTGACTGTTGGGGATCACACTGTTGAGAATCTGTCTGCAGCTTCACCACCAGGCTGGTTTGGCCTCTTATTTCACATGATAGAAACTGATGATGTAGGCTAAACACAAACGGCATTTAATGCAACAACAGTGAAGTTTTCGTGTAGTTATAATTAGGCCTGTGTTAGTGAGGACTAGATTAGGACTGTATTTAAAGCGGATTCTGGTTTCCAACTTTGCCCTAGGTGTGTCTGTTTAAAACACGGACGGACACAACTTCTCTCTTTTGATGTTTTATTTAATTAAGCAGCAGTAGAAACATGGGTGTGGGTAGCTCTGCTACGTGTGTTTGTGTGTGGTCAGATCTCGAGGACACACACAATCTCAACCTGGTAGTCAGTCATCGTCCGAACTGCGACCTCTCCTTTTTCTTTCTCTCACTTTTTTCTCCGGGTGGTGCGCGCAGTGTGAGGTGCGTGTCCGCGCTATTCTGCGACATGTAGCCTACTCTCAACTATGACTCCTGATTGACAGCCTTTTGTACAGCCCGTGTAGGCTACTTTTTCGTTCATTTGATTTTCAATTTTGAAACGATATCCAAATTTGAAAAATGGGTTATTTTAAACCTTGTTAATATTGATGACCATATGTTCAAATGGAAAACGAGCCATATTTCAGGAAATCAACTTGTCAATGATTCTCTGAGAGACTTCCAGCTGACAGCGGTGTCTGTGAGCATCACTGGCGGCCAGCAGGGAGATGATCCCGGCTTCCACCAGCTGGCTGTCCCGTCAGACTGAAGCTTCTGACATCATCGCATAAAATGTGCAATTGGCCATCAATTTTTGTTAAACTGGCCATATTCAAACTCTACACAGTTAATTTCTCGCATAAAAAAGTCTCAGAAGTGAATTTAGTGGTGAAAAGGCCGTCAATCAGTAGTGATTGTTGTGAGTAGGCTACATTAGTGCTTTCCGACCGGAGGGATTTTTGCAGTTCCTAACAGAACGTTCGTAGAACACTTTTTTTCATAGTGTTCCGACCGTTCTCTTGATACATTAATGGGGATTTTTAAGTTCCTCTGGCCGCAGTACCGTAGTTCTTACAGCTCCTACTCAGGCGCGGTAACCTATTTTTGACGAGGGGTGCTGAATAACAAAATAATGGTTGTCTGATGATTTCAACCCTCAAGAAACGTTAACATTATGACAGCTTAGGTACTACTCATTATTTATTTAAGGGGCTACCCGAAGAGCTTTGGGTTCTTTAGAAGAATTTAACTTCACCCTCCCTTTTCGCCAGCGATACTTTTTCTATGACCCTGCAAAATGATCGGGGAAAAGACCCCCTCTACAATTTATTGATGCCTTCTGTACTGATTTGCGCATGGCAAAGACGTACAGATAATAGTTGATTTTCTACAGCTGTGGCATACGTGCCTTAACCTCTGCGTTCTCATCTTACGCATCACACTCCACTGTTATGGTGTGGTGGCCATTTCAGTAGATTTACTCACTAACATTGCTGTGGAAACATAATAAGTATGGAAACTAAATGCACACTTCCTGGATTACTACATTACTTCAAATACTAAGTTACTCCTCTAGTAAACTAGTATTCACATGAAATAAAACAATAAAACATTGAAACCATTCAGCAAGGCCCTATGGGTAATAACAAATTCAACACGTGAACTGGTTGTTATGGACTCGTCACTAGGCTTCCTCAGTCATTGTATAGTTTATCCTCATGCCCTTTTGGCTGCTGCTTGCTAACGTTATTTCAGACTCTGGCTCTACAGCTGCCCCAACAGAGTTTGCCTCAGCGGTGGACGAGGAAACATCAACTGTAACATCTACACATAAAATCTTGCTAAATTTAGCCGCATTACTATGCCGGAAGAAAAAAATCTTGTATCCTTTTCTGCAACATACTCTTCTCTACAACTAACGTTCCAGTCAACTAGTCTCCTAAAATAAAAATGACTGAGGAAGCCTAGTGACGAGTCCATAGCAACCAGTTCACGTGTTGAATTTGTGCCAATTGCACATTTTCTCCTATGTTGTCAGAAGCTTCAGTCTGACGGGACAGCCAGCTGGTGGCAGCCGGGATCGTCTCCCTGCTGGCTGCCAGTGATGCTTACAGACACCACTGTCAGCTGGAAGTCTCTCAATAGAATCATGGACAAGTTGATTTCCTGAAATATGGCTCGTTTTCCATTTGAACATGTTGTCATCAATATTAAAAGGAGAATTCCGGTCGATTTCAACCCGTAGCTCTGTTGTTTGTAAATCAGGAGTACTGTCAGTAGCGAGAAAAACGAAAACAAACGGTGCCGCTTACACAGAGTTATCCTCCTGCTAGATTTTGCACCCAACAGTCTTAAACAAGGCTTAAACAGGGCAAGTTTTAAACGTGTTTTTAGCCTCTAAACATGTTCGAAATGCCATTACTAGTGCTTAGCCATGTGCAGTTATTCCTTACGAGGGAACACAGCGAATTTGACGGCAGTAGATGTGACAGAAAGGCATAAAAGTTGTGTTAATCCTTACCTCTGTTTATATACTGCTTTCCGGTCAAGTCCTCACCAATCGAGTGCCGATCTCATACAATAAAATATTCCAAAATGCATTTTTTCCACAAAAAAACGATTTGCCAAGGTCCTGTCCATAGTAATGAGCATGTATCAACAGGCTGTAACCTGACACCGCAGTGAAGCGAGCAGACCTGCAGTTTAAGAGTTCAGGAGCTCATTTGCATAGGTGACCTAGCAACGGCGGAGCCTGCCTGTCGGCAGAAGCAGGGAGGAGCTCACAGAGCTGACAGACGGAGCTTGGAGTTAGATCAGGGCTAATATGAGAAAATGGTTCGAGTTTGTGCCTTTCCAAATTGCGGCAACCAAATGAAGAGATATTTGAGCTTGAGCTTTCACCGTCTACCCCTCCGCAACCGGGAGATTTTACAGTTGTGGCTGGTTGCACTTCATCTTGATGTGCAAACTCCCTTGCGAACATTACGTGAGAGAGATTACCGTGTTTGCAGCGAACATTTTGATGAGGACGACTTCACCGAAAAGAGCGTCAAGTCCCGGTATCTGATGGCAAATGCCATTCCAAAAGCGAAAAGACCAGCTGCAGACAAATTGGAGGTAACGTCTTTATGATTTATACTTTCCAAGGCTGAAGTAATACTCAAACTTTTTTTTCCTGTGAAGAAATGTTTCGCAAAACACCACTAAATGTTGTAACTACCGTTGCTGAGATTGTAACCCGTTTATGATATTACCGACATGTAGGCTAATTATAGTAATGAGTTATATTACTGCGTTACAGCAAAAATTAATATATTACTGTAATTGCCTTACTCCCAACACTGATTATGATAGATGCATCCTCAATGTTACGGTTTTGGCCACTGAGTCTGACTACAATGTTCCTTCTCCTTCTTACTTATTTAGGGGACACCATCCAGTGACATTGAGACAGAGTTAGCTACAGTGCCACAGTCAACTCCCAAGAAGGCGTCAAGCAAATCTGGTCATCCAGCCAGTTTCAAAATACTTCTTTCGAGTCCACAGACAAAAACCCCAAAACAACGTACAAAGCCTTCATTATCTGGCATATATTTAGCACTCCCTCCTTCATGGCAACAAACAGTAAGTTGTTTTAATTATGTAACCTTTTTGCTATTACAAACATTTTCCTGTATTGTTATTACAAGGTTATTTATATTACTTTATGTTGTGAATTGAAGGACCAGGCTGCCACTGCATCTAGCCCATCTTTAAATGCCCCCCACACAGCCAGTGGACATCAGATTCTGTCTCAAGTGAGTTGAATACCTTTTCTTTTTGTTATTTATATTACAGTTAGCTGTGTCGAGATAATCCTTATAAATGTCATAATCATGTTGTAACTACAAACAGATATCTCAAACATCATTGGAATGTCATCCTTTTTTGTGAATTGTAGGACCTAAGTGCTTCTGCATCTAGTCCATCTTTGACTGTCCCCTGCACAGCCAGTGAAGATGTGTCACAAGTGAGTGTAATGTATTTTCTTTGTTTTTGCACAGCTGCCGACTATGTATGTCCTAATAATGCTTGATGTTGTATGTATGACTGAAAAAGTCAGAATCTGCCTTAGAGTTGTAGATATTGTCCTCTGATCTGAAATTAGTATTGTGAATTGTAGGAGCAGGGTTCTGATGCATGTACTCCGCCTTTGACTACTCCCCATACAGCCAGTGTAGATGTGTCGCAACTGACTCCAATATTTGTCTTCAAAGTTTTTGTAAAACTGCCAGTTTTGTCTTGATGATAAAAATTAAAAATTAAATCTGTTTTCACATTTAAAAATTTCCAATAGGGAGGCACAGAACATTCTGATGTGTTGGAGATGAGCACAAGCCTTGGGGAAATGGCTGTACAGGATCCGTCGGACACCAGTTATGCTATATCCAGCGACACACCCCCATCTAGCAAAGACTCTTTTTCTGATTCCGCCTCGGCCAGTGGAAATGGAAAGAAGTGGTCTGAAAGAAAATAGCTTGTAAACGAGTCAAAACTATTAGAACTATTTGCTCTCTGCAGAACATGTGGCTCTGCCATTGAAGACAAAACAATTATTACTCAGTCCAGCCAAATCCGAGTTCAGTGGAATTGCATAAATGAACACTCCGGAACATGGTCTTCATGTCCTGACATCAGAGGAATGCCAGCAAGCAATCTCATAATCAGTGCAGCCACCTTCTTTACCGGCACCACCCACACCACCATAATGGACTGGGCTGAACTTTTCCACACATCGATTCCAAAGAAAACACAGTTTTATGCACTTCAGTCTTCCTAATTGATACCAGTTATTCAAGAAGCATACCAAACGCAGCATGAGCAAATAATAAAGCGCCTCGTAGAGCATTCAAACTCAGGACAAAAAGTTGAGCTCTGTGGTGATGCGAGATGCGACAGCCCAGGTAAGCATGATGCTTCAACTGCAAATCATAACCATATGAGTTGTGCAGTTAAACAACATACCAAGTCATGACAACCATATAATGTAGTTACCTCTGTATGAATCTTTTTCACACATCAGGTTTCAGTGCCAAATATTGCACGTACTCTTTTCAGGACGATGCCACAAAAGAGATTGTACACTTTGAATTTGTTCAGGTAAATTAGTGTGTATAACTATGTAATGAAACACAAACTTGGGTGTCTCACATGCATTGGTTTCAACACAGTTTGGACATGGTTTGTACAATGTTATTCTCTAGGTAACCGAAGCAAGCAGCTCTGTGGCCATGAAGGTGTTGGGTTTCCAGACGGGTCTGGATTATCTACTTGAGAGGGGAGTGGATATTGAAGTGATAACCACTGACAGATCTCCATCCATCCGAAAACTGCTGAGGGACAACTACAGGAGTATACGGCATGAACTTGACCCCTGGCATGTCAGTAAGAGTAAGTGGTTTATGCGGACAAGAAAATGCTGCATTTTCTTACTCAATAAAATTGCATGGGCTCTGTTCACTTTATGTAGCTAACTTCATATACTGTACATCCTTGAATGATGTTTGGTATAGGTGTGAAGAAAAAACTTGTGTCCATTTCCAACAAGAAGGATAACAAAGACCTCCGTCCTTGGATCAAGGCCGTTACCAACCATCTTTACTGGTCATGTTACACAAGCAAAGGTGACAAAGAGGTAATTCTAAATAGTTGTGTCTGCCATTCACTAATAATCTATTAGACACCACATTCCCATCAGTGTTTAATAACATTGGAATGAAAAATCTGAGAGCAAACATAAGCTCAGTGAACAGATTATATTTTTTTTTACATTTCACCAACTTTCATGTCTTTGTTTGTGTAGGACTGTGTAAGAAGATGGACATCACTTCTCTTCCACATCTGTGGTGTACATAGATGGGAAGAGGATGGTGTTCAGTACACCTGCGGTCACCCAACCCTGACAGAAGAGCATCAGAGGCGAAAGAGGTGGCTGAAGTCAGATTCATCACCTTTTTTATGTCATGCAGTTTAGTGCTTAGAAATGGTAAAATGTACCTTGTTGTGAGTGCTGATATCATTATCATCACAGCCACCCTCTAGTGACAGTACCACTAGAGTACTTCTAAGAAACACCTTGATCTACAGACAAACACTTTATAGTCACTACTGTTGAGTTTAAAAAAGTTGGTTGTGTTTGAGAAACAATATACTGTAAGTTTAAATGAATTATATGTACACTGCAGCTAGGCAGAACACATTGTATACTGATTAGACCTAATCAGCATTTGACTGGCTCACACCATCCCAACCTTCTAAAGAATAATTACATCATGTCTGCCATTCAGCATACATGAGGAAGCTCCTTGTCCTCACACAAGGAGACCTGTTGTTTAAACAGCTTTGGGAGCCACACCCTGATGTCTTGAGCTAGATTAGATCAAAAATGCATATACCTGTAAACTTGAATAGAATTGGCACTACCATTATAAAGAGCTTCATCTGTGACCTGGAGTAACCTGGGAATTCAGAGTTCTTTTGGAGACTTCTGAACAATAGAGACATTTTTTCTTTTAGAAACCTCCTACTGCTCTAAAGTAATATCTGTTACTGAGTGACTGCTGCAGTCTAATATTGTTTTTACCATGTCATTGTCATTCATTTTTATAAAATCTTTTATGTTGAATTTTCATTGAACCAAGCCTCACTCCTTCCTCATCAATCCAACAAACACGTCTTCAATTTTTAAATTTTCAACACTACATAACCATCATATGCTGCATTTACATTGGTTCTGAGGACATGGTGGAATGTGTGTGTGTGTGTGTTTTTCCATTTACACAGGATCTCTGGAAGTGTTCCATGCAGTTATGCTGAAGTATGCAGAGAAACGACTGCACTTTGGTTATGACAGCATGAGGGCTCGCACACAACTTGCCATAATAGATCACAACAGTAACATCGGCAGACCACTTGCTATAACACAACAAGGTATGATATAAGACAATGTTCCGATTGGGAACGTTGATGATTAGAATGTAGTTGAGGACTAGAATATGGTAATGTTTGGGACTATGACATATGTGTTTTATAGCCCAGTAGTTACTAGCAGTATACCATTATTTCTTATTCCTATTTCTTATTTTTTTTTTTCTTTTCAGGACAACCAAAGTACAAAGTTGTCTACTCGCGACAGACTCAGCAATGGGTGGCAAAGCCCACGTATGAACGTACAACTCAGGCCTTCCGCAATGACCTGATGGAGCGTGTCTGGAGGAGGAGAGAAGACAGGACCATAGTTCTCTCCGAGCCCTTACCCCATCATCGACGGAGAAGAAGGCGACTGCTTCGCAACATAGCCCCAGTTCCACGGCCGGATAAGAGTGAACTGGTTGCTCAAACCAGGTCGCGTTATATGAGCATGTTCTAGGCCTAGGAAAAGAGCACTGAACTATTTTTTCTTTGTACACTTCAGACTATGTTGCAGCATGATTATGTATAAAGCCACACACTGCACTGTACATACTTTACCTTGATTGTGTCTAGATTTTGATATTGTAATTTAATTTTTGTTGTTGAAGTAAAGAGAAAAAAAGCACAAATGTAATGTGTACTGTTATATTATAAAAACAATGATAACAGGCAGGTGTTAGCAATATATTATAGAACTGTACAATTTACTTACAATTTACTTATTCAACTTTACTTGTACAATACACATATTATTACTGTTTCCTAATAGAACTGTACAATTGCTTTGCTTATTCCTAGTAATGGCAATACCAAGTATTAGTACTAGAAATAATACTTTTAGACTCCGAAAATGTCCTCTGCCTCCTTGAATCCTGTATAACTTCCAGTGGGGGAGGGGTACTCTTCTCTGATTGCTGCTATAACACAGGTAGGTAATGTTCTTCTGGTGCCACGGCCAAGGCGCTCTCCTCTCAGAACTCACTCCAAAATCACCCGGTAGGCCACGAGTCTGCATTGGCTGAGAGGGCGAGCTTTGGTTATTTCACTAAAGAAGTGGCGCATCTCTTTATAATAAATAATAATACATTTCATTTATATAACGCTTTTCATGGTACTCAAATACACTACAGTAAAAACCATCACATATATTACATTAAAAATAGATAAGCAATAAAACCAACACATACAACAATCATATTTAGAAGCAATTAAAAACAGTAGCTAACTATCAGGTGAGACATGGAGGATTATTGTATGTGGAAAGCTAATCTAAAGAGGTGTGTTTTGATTAGTGTTTTTAATGTGTATTTACAAAAAAATAAATAAAAAAGGAACCTAAGCTAGGATAGAGTTACGAAAGCCTGTTGTACTCACTCATTAGACAGCTGGCCATCAGGTCCGTCCGGTTTAGGCCGCTTCTTCCAATTTACTTTTGGGACAAAAAAAAACGCTTCCAGAACATCCTTGTAAATCAAATGGGGAAACCTCTCCGTATGGGCGAAACATTGTCCATTATCTGGGGAGCCGTCCAGACCAGGCTGTATGAGATCCCATTCCTTACAGCACAGGCTTTCTTCCTCGGTGGTCATTGCGATACAGTACCCACAGGAGCACCACCATGTCCCTGCACGTCGTGGCCTTGAAGTAGCAGCCTCTGCCTGCTCCTCTGTTTGTGCCCTTCTCTCAACAAGCTCTTGTGCCAATAACTCTTCGTCTGTATATCCAGGTTCGAAAAGATAACCCCGACCATCAAACTCCAACCTCCTCCGTGTGTTACGCATTGGATTGGGATGAACTATCCATCTGAGCTGATATTATACACTGACACAATCTCGTTATTATCCCAAAGCTCCGTCTTCGTCTCTCTCTCAGCTGCCAGTGTGAGTCTCCACCGTTGCTAGGTAACAGTTGTTCATGCGCGATAGCTCTTGAACTTTTGAACTGCAAAAGGGTCGCTCTGTTCTGCTGGGTGAGCAGTGGTGTCAGGTTACAGCCTATTGATACATGCTCAATACTATGGACAGGACCTTGGCAAATCGTTTTTTTGTGGATATTGGATTGTATGAGATCGGCACTCGATTGGTGAGGACTTGACCGGAAAGCAGTACATAAAGAGAGGTAAGGATTAACACAACTTTTATGCCTTTCTGTCACATCTACTGCCGTCAAATTCGCTGTGTTCCCTCGTAAGGAATAACTGCACATGGCTAAGCACTAGTAATGGCATTTCGAACATGTTTAGAGGCTAAAAACACGTTTAAAACTTGCCCTGTTTAAGCCTTGTTTAAGACTGTTGGGTGCAAAATCTAGCAGGAGGATAACTCGGTGTAGGCGGCACTGTTTGTTTTCGTTTTTCTCGCTACTGACAGTACTCCTGATTTACAAACAGAGCTACGGGTTGAAATCGACCGGAATGCTCCTTTAACAAGGTTTAAAATGACCCATTTTTCAAATTTGGATATCGTTTCAAAAATCGGAAATCAAATGAACGAAAAAGTAGCCTACACGGGCTGTACAAAAGGCTGTCAATCAGGAGTGATAGTTGTGAGTAGGCTACATGTTGCAGAATAGCGAGAACACGCACCTCACACCGCGTTCACAACCCGGAGAAAAAAGTGAGCGAAAGAAAAAGTCGCAGTTTGGACGATGACTGACTACCCGGTTGAGATTGTGTGCGTGTGTGTCCTCGAGATCTGACCACACACAAACACGTAGCAGAGCTACCCACACCCATGTTTCTACTGCTGCTTAATTAAATAAAACATCAAAAGAGAGAAGTTATCTCCGTCCGTGTTTTAAACAGACACACCTAGGGCGAAGTTGGAAACCAGAATCAGCTTTAAATACAGTCCTAATCTAGTCCTCACTAACACGGGCCCAATTATAGTAACTACATGAAAACTTCACTCTTGTTGAATAAAATGTCGTTTGTGTTTAGCCTACATCATCAGTTTCTATCATGTGAAATAAGAGGCCAAGCCAGCCTGGTGGTGAAGCTGCAGACAGATGCTCAACAGTGTGCTCCTCAGCAGTCAGCTCCCCCTGCTGTTCATAAGGTGCCTCTGCACCCCTTTCATTTCAGACCCTCCCACCAGTCTTTGGGCCACGCCTCCTCACGCCTCCCACATTGACATGTGTCAAGTCCAAATCAAAAGCCAATGTTAAATTGAAATCCAAAAGCCAAATATTAAATCCAAATTAAAAGCCAATGTTAAATTGAAAATGAAAAGCCAAATATTAAATTGAAAATGAAAAGCCAAATATTAAATCCAAATTACAAGCCAATGTTAAATTGAAAATGAAAAACCAAATATTAAATCCAAATTAAAAGCCAATGTTTAATTGAAATCAAAAAGCCAAATATTAAATCCAAATTAAAAGCCAATGTTTAATTGAAATCAAAAAGCCAAATATTAAATCCAAATTAAAAGCCAATGTTAAATTGGAATCGAAATGCCAAATATTAAATCCAAATTAAAAGCCAATATTTAATTGAAATCAAAAAGCCAAATATTAAATCCAAATTAAAAGCCAATGTTAAATTGGAATCGAAAAGCCAAATATTAAATCCAAATGGATAAGCCAAATGAAAAAAAGAATAAAAATAATAATATTTTTAATTTGATCTCGCTTCGTTTTCTCTTTGGACTTTCAATTTGTCTTTGGACTTTCAATTTGAATTATGAATAAATATTTCCTGCATACTATGCATCCCCACTAACCTGCAAAGCGTTTTAAACAGTAACATTAATACAACGTGTCGGAGGAATACAGCAACTCTTTTTTTATACAGCGTCTCCTACAGCAGTCGTCAGAGGCAGAGAGACCACATCATTCGCTAACGTTAGCTTCTTGTCTCATCTGGGGTCTGATAAACAGTAAATTCATCAAAGTCAGTGTGCCCAACGCTATTTTCCGATAAACTGTAGCTGTCATATTTCACAGGACCCACGTGAGTGCGGTTTTCATGTTCCAGTTTTTCAGCCTCAGACGGGAGAGAGAGAGCGGCTGACCATTCGCCTGAGATCAGTAGAGCAGACAGCTATGCAGAGCCGTGTATAATTACGACTTTATGACATTTCATAAACAGCTGATTGAGCGGCAGTGCGCCATTGCTACTTCCATATAGTGGAAACCCTGCATGTGCACGTGTGGTGCTGATGTTGCATGATGTAAATCATGCGGCGCTCAAGTGAATTTGACCGGCATAAAATCGGCATATGTCAGACTGACTGGCAGGTCGCCGGTCATGGCCGACGACGGGAAAATCTGCCAATTCCGGTCACCAGCCGGTCAATCGGTGCATCTCTATTAATAACTATTTAGTTATGGTTTAGTAATGCTTATTCTGTATTGTTATACATTAATTGTTAGTTAAGGTGCATATGTTCTCAACTTTACAATAAAGTTATCAAAGAGCATTAATAACTGTTTAATTATGGTTTAGTAATGCTTATTCAGTATTATTATACATTAATCAAGTGACCAGTTATGGTTAGGTAATGATTATATAGCATGCACAATAATTGATATAGGTTGGGCTTTAAGTTAATGTCTACATGAAGACAAAGGAACAAGCAAACCTTTGCATGGAGACTATAGAGTCTTTTCACTGATCCCACCCTCTACCCAAAGTAAGTCATATGTTGGAGGATGGACAAATATATTGGACAAAAGTAGAGAACCATCCGTATTTCCGTGTATGTTTTTTTTAAGAGCAAAAAAGAGCCGTCAAATGCCATGTATGTCTTTACACTTATTTGGCCATTAAAGCTGATTCACATTCTGAATATATATCCAGTACTACTTCATATAAACAGCTGCTCTCTTTCTTTACCACACAAATAGACAGACTCTAATAGCCAAGGCTGTCTACCACCCATACAGGCATTTTCCATTTGTCCTGGCTCAGGACATTACAATATTGTCTAATAACAGCCCATGAGAAGGTGGAGAGGCGTGGATCATCTGTTTCTGCCACACAGAGAGGACCAGTGGCAGTTCCCAGGCCCACATTGAGCTGTTTATCCAGCTGCTACTCCGCCACGGGAGGCAAAACCTGTTGTTGTATGGCAACAGGCTTTGTGCTGGATCTATTAAACCTGCACTGTGCTCGTCTGGCATGTGTCTTCATTATTACTGTTGACTAAAACCATTTCAAGTAGAGTCACAATGCGAGTAACAAAAGCTGTAAGTGGATCCACAGGGAATGGACAAAATAGAAGGAATATCTTATAATAGGTAATTGACAGGTATTGATTGCAGACGGACGTGCCGACGTGTAAGGTGAGCGTATTGTGTCACTTCCGGTGTTCCCTTGTTATAAACGCTAGTTTGCTGCTCCGGCAAAAACTTACTGAACTCTGCTTCACTGTTTAAATTAGCGGCTATTTGCCTGGATTGCATTTGAATTACAATTGTTTTACTCAAGCACTTATACTTAGCCTCACTTACAGTGACTGACTCGCTGAATTTACAATTGTTAAAACACTGTTAGCTACTTTAGCTTAGCCATTAGCAATGGCTAATTCCTCTCCCTCTCCTGCTCTTTCTTGCTCTGTGTGTCAAATGTTTAGCTATTCCTCTGCCTCCTTTAGTGATAACGATACATGTAATAAATGTAATATATTCGCTGTTTTGGAAGCAAGGCTTAGTGAATTTGAGTCACGGCTCCGCACCATGGAATCAGAATTGTATGCTTCCGTAGCTAGCCAGCACCATGTAGTTAATGCGGGCCAACATACTGTAGCTTCTGTAGTCTCTGCTAGCTGTCCCCCGACAGACCCCGAGCAGCCGGGCGAGTGGGTGACTGTCCGAGGGAAGCGTAGCGTTAGATCTAGACCAGGGAGCGCACATGATGACGGTCGCTCTAAACCGAAGCGTCTTCGCCTCTCTAACAGTTTCTCCCTACTCAGCGATACACCCGCTGAGAAGCCAGTTCTGGTTATTGGGAGCTCTATACTGCGATATGTGAAGCCAGCGGCCCCGGCGGCTACAGTAGGCCTACCTACGGTCATATGTGTCCCCGGGGCTGGAGCGGGCGATATAGAAACCCATCTAAAGCTGCTGGCAAAAAAGAACCGTAAATACAGTAAGATCATACTTCACGTAGGTGGTAATGGTCGTAAATCGGAGATCACTAAAATGAATGTTGAGTCACTTTGTGCATACGCAAAGACAATGTCGGACTCAGTAGTCCCCTGCCAAACCTGACCAATGATGAAATGTACAGCCGTACGTCATCCTTACACCGCTGGTTGTCGGGGTGGTGCCCAGCTAATGATGTGGGCTATGTGAATAACTAGAGGGCGTTCTGGGGAAAGCCTGGTCTGATTGAGAGAGACGGCATTCATCCCACCTGGGACGGTGCCGCTCTCATATCAAAAAATCTGAACGAGTTTATCAGACATAAACCATGACAACCCAAGTTTGATATTAGTAATCAGAGGTGCAGTGCAATGTGCCCCTCTGTGCTTCCGTTGGAGCAGTCGCCCACTCATAGTCTAATAAGCACGGTGTCTGTCCCCCGGCTCAGATCGGTTAAATCAAAGGTAAACAAAAGATGCGCTATACTTAACAACCTAATTGGAATTAAAACGACTGCAATAGAACAAAATAGGAAAATTAGATGTGGACTATTAAATATTAGATCTCTGTCTTCTAAAGCAGTATTGGTAAACAAGTTGATATCAGATAATAACATTGATTTATTTTGTCTTACTGAAACCTGGCTGGGCCATGAAGACTATGTTAGTCTAAATGAAGCCACTCCTCCCAGCCATATTAATACTCAAATTCCTAGAAGCTCAGGCCGAGGAGGGGGAGTTGCAGCCATCTTTGATGCAAGCCTGTTAATTACTCCTAAACCTAAATTACATTATAACTAGTAGAGTAGTGATGACTTCATGAGCTTCTTCAATGATAAAATTACAACAATTAGAGATAAAATTCATCACCTTTTACACTCAACTTCTAACGGTTCTTTAAACGCAGAGTCGTTAGAAATAAAGACTAGTCTCGACATATACTTAGACTGCTTTTATCCTATAGACCTTCAACAATTAATGTTAAAGATATCCTCAGCTAAGCCATCTACCTGTCTCTTGGACCCCATCCCAACGAGACTACTCAAAGAAGCATTACCTGTGGTTAACACCTCATTACTAGATATGATCAATACGTCTCTATTAACAGGTTATGTACCACAGTCATTTAAAGTAGCTGTGATAAAACCTCTTCTGAAAAAACCCACCCTGGATCCTGAGGTCTTCGCAAACTATAGACCTATATCTAACCTTCCCTTTCTATCCAAGATCCTTGAGAAGGTGGTTGCTAATCAGTTATGTGATTTTCTACATAGCAATAGTTTATTTGATGACTTTCAATCAGGATTTAGAAAGAATCATAAAACAGAGACGGCACTGGTGAAAATTACTAACGACCTTTTAACTGCTGCAGACAAAGGTCTCCATTCTTGTTTTACTAGATCTTAGTGCTGCATTTGACACTATTGACCATTCAATCCTGTTACAGAGATTGGAACACTTGGTTGGCATTAAAGGAATTGCTCTGAGTTGGTTTAGGTCCTATTTCTCTGATCGATCTCAATTTGTGAATGTTAATGATAAATCCTCCAAGTACGCTAAAGTTAGCCATGGGGTTCCTCAAGGCTCAGTGCTTGGACCAATTATATTCTCCTTATATATGCTTCCTCTAGGCAATATTATTAGAAAACACTCAATTAACTTTCACGGTTATGCGGATGACACCCAATTATACTTGTCAATCAAACCAGACGAAACCAGTCAGCTAGCTAAATTTCAAGCGTGCATTAAGGATATAAAATCCTGGATGACCTATAATTTTCTGATGTTAAACCCTAACAAAACTGAAGTTATTGTGCTGGGCCCTAAACACCTCCGAACTTCATTATCTAAAGATATAGCTACTCTGGATGGTGTTGCCCTGGCCTCCAGCACCACTGTTAGAAATTTAGGAGTTATCTTTGATCAGGATATATCCTTTAATGCCAATCTAAAACAAACCTCAAGAACAGCCTTTTTTCATCTTCGTAACATTGCCAAAATTAGGAATATCCTGTCTCAAAACGACGCTGATAAACTAGTCCATGCATTTGTTACTTCCAGGCTGGACTATTGTAATTCCCTACTGTCAGGTTGCTCAAATAAGTCTCTTAAGACTCTCCAGCTGATCCAGAATGCTGCAGCGCGTGTTCTCACAAGAACTAAGAAAAGAGATCATATTTCTCCTGTATTAGCTTCTCTGCATTGGCTTCCTGTTGAATCCAGGATTGAGTTTAAAGTCCTTCTCTTGACCTACAAAGCTCTAAATGGTCTAGCACCATCATATCTAGAAGAGCTCCTAATACCCTATTGTCCCACTAGAGCACTGCGCCCCCCAGAATGCATAGTTACTGGTGGTACCTAGAGTCTCTAAAAGTAGAATGGGAGCTAGAGCCTTCAGTTATCAGGCTCCTCTCCTATGGAACCAGCTCTCCGATCTGGGTTTGGGGGCAGAAACTGTCACCTCATTCAAGAATGAACTTAAAACTCTCCTATTTGATAAAGCTTATAGTTAGGGAGTGAGGAGTTGCAGTGTTCACCTAACTGGCCCAACTGCTTCTCTTCATAATTGTTAGATTAATAATACATAACAAAGTAGAGGGAGGCAGGCCAGCCAAGCCAGATCCGGCAGGGGGAGAGTTCTAAGCCCGAAAAAGCTACCTCTCCTTATGACCTGTCTCTCTTAGTTACCTGTTATAGTTACGCTGTTATAGTTCTAGACTGCCGGGGGACTTCCTTCCTTTGACACACTGAGCTGCTCTCTCCTCTCCCTTTCTATTACTGTTACTATTACTATTACTATTTGTGTGCAGCCCGTCCCAGAAATGCTTATTACTAATCCTAGCTTCTGGGGAGTTTACTCCCCGGAGTCCTTATGCTTTTTTCCCCCAGCGTATTTCCTTGGAGAACGTTGGCACCAAGATCCTGGTTGCAGCTGTCGCCGTGGTCCTGCTGCACTCCCTGCTGAGCTCAGCGATGCCCTGCAATGTCATGCTGCGTCCTGCTGAACCCTGCAGCTTCCCGCTACATCCAGTCACTGTTCCATTATTAATGTGACTACTATCGCCACTGTTCATCACACCCCCAACCGGCTCGTCAGACACCGCCTACCAAGAGCCTGGGTCTGTCCGTGGTTTCTTCCCAAGAGGGAGTTTTTCCTCGCCACTGTCGCACTGCTTGCTCTTGAGGGAATTACTGGAATTGTTGGAATTGTTGGGGCTTTGTAAATTATAGAGTGTGGTCTAGACCTACTCTATCTGTAAAGTGTCTCGAGATAACTTATGTTATGATTTGATACTATAAATAAAATTGAATTAATACAATTCAAATATAATGGTTACGCTCATAATCAGGAGCAGTTATAGCCCTTTTTTAGGGGTGCTGAAGCAAAAAAGGTCTGCGTTAATCTATTGTGAGCTAAGGAGTTCAGCTCTAGGAATATCACAACATAGTGATATTTAACCCAGAATGTAATGCTTTGATACTGCTTGTCAGCCATTAGTCAAAATCGCATGAATTTCTCGTTTTCAAAAGTTACTGATACTGCATTTAGGAAATGTCTACTTTTCTATAGATGGATATCCGATTTCATTTGTTACCTTTGCAGAAATGGCCCTGTGGCTCAGCATTAAAGGAAGTTTTTGCAGAATTATTGATGTCTTTGCAGTTACATAATTCAGTGTTTGCCCTACCATGATGGACCGAAATGATGTTAAAATGCACAGTTAGCACAGTACAATGACGTTAAAAAAATTACGTTCAAATGGTTCCAGGTACCCTAAAGCTCTGATCCTAGAATCGCCCCTGCTCATTATGCTTGGTTATTGTTAAGAACTTTTCTGGTCATATGCAAATGATACAGCGCCTTTTTCACAGGTTTCTGATAATCTAAACCAGACATCAGGATTCTTATTCATGGCAGCATAGATGAGTGTTTATGCTTTTTTGTCAAGGAGATCCATGGTATTCTTGTTGAGATATTTCAGTCTGGACCAAAGTGATGGACTGGCAAAACATTTCCCCATAGAGAGCCACTGGCGTGTCTGCATTGATCTCTTAGATAATAGCAGAGCCGCTATGTGTGTGGGGAGTGGGTGGTAGAGCGAGTGAGAGAGCGACGTGATTAGCTTTGGAGCGAGTACAGACTCTGGAGGTGTAGACGGAGAGAGAAAGTGTCTCCCCTGTGCTTTCTGACCGCTGCGGGAAAGTTAACCCTTTCCTTGATTTCCTGTTGTTCACAGAGAAAGAGAACCTGGAAATTAGTAGGGGGAGATGCAACGCTACCAAACCACGGAACGTGTCTACGAACATACCTACAACTTTACCTACGAACATACGTACGACCGTACTTACGAACGTACCTTCGTAAGTATGGACCATAAATCAAGCTTAAGAGCCATGGAGCTCCATTGTTGTCTACACATTATTTTTTTTAAACATCAGTGAGACACACTGTTGCACTGGTGACATGTACCTTCATTACCATGAACACATACACCGCCTGCTGCACGAAATACTCACTAGTGCACCAAATGTGTATTAATCCGCCGCACTATTTTCTGCTAAGAAATACAAAGGCCAGCTGTTTTGGGAAATTACTAATCCTTAAAAAAAAAAAAAAAACTATTTACAACGGACCTAAGAATTTGCCATTTCAGACAGGATAGGGTGGTCAACAAGACAGACTAACACATTGTTGGTTTTGGTGTTTTACTGAGGTTTTACTCAGAAAGAAAAGAAAATAATGAGATGATTCCCGATCAAATGTTTACATACCCTTAGATCTTAATACTGTGTACTGCCCTCTTTTGCATCAATGACAGCTTGCAGTCTTTAGTGATAGTTGTGGATGAGTACGTTATTCCCCAGATGGTAGATATGCCCATTCTTCTTGACAAAAAGCCTCCAGGTCCTGAATTCTTGGGTTGTCCTGCATAAACTGCACATTTGAGATCTCCCCAAACAGGCTCAATGATATTGAGGTCAGGAGACTGTGATGGCCACTCCAGAACCTTCACTTTTTTCTGCTGTAGCCACTAAAGGGTTGACTTGGCCCTGTGCTTCGGATCATTGTCATGTTGGAAAGTCCAAGTGTGTCCCATGCACAGCTTTCAGGCAGATAAGTGCAAATTGTCCTCCAATATTTTCTGGTAACATGCTGCATTCATCTTGCCATCAACTTTGACTAAATGTCCTGTGCCTCTGTAGCTCATACAATCCCAAAACATCAGAGATCCACCTCCATGCTTCACGGTAAGGATGGTGCACTTTTTCGTCATAGTGTCACATCTCGTCCAGTGTCAAGTTTCTGTGTTTAGTTGGTTTCATGTTTTCTGTTGGTTTTCCATTTCCTGTTTTATTTTGTAGACTCTCTGTTCTCTTAGGTCTTGTCTTGTTTTACTTCCTGTCTTTTGGTTTTCCGGCCTTTATGATTGTTTGCTCTGCCCTGATGTTCCCTAGCCCTAGTGTCACCTGTCCCTTGTTTGTTTATTTTATTTTTATTTTATTGGTTTATTTGATAGGGACCATGCATATTTATGAACATTGTTGTATATAAACACCATGTAAATATGCCAGAATTAGTTAAAATAACTACTTTCCATCTGCAGTCCCTAGGCAGGTGACGTAAGACTAACAGAGACAACCAGCAGTCATACAGAGCTCATTCACTATACATTATAAGGTACACATAATCGTGACATTGACAAAACAAACAAGCAAAACTAAACAAAAATACATGATGCATGATACATGACAAAGACGTTATTCATCCACCTCTATACTGCATTCGATTTACCAGTGAAAGTGTATGGGTAAAGAAATGTGGGAATGTTAAAAGTGAGTTCATCTCTGGTTTTCTAGAAGCCACTGTTTTAAATGAGTTTTAAAAGTGTTGAATGTAGGACACTCTCTTATTGGGAGGGGCAAGCTATTCCAGAGTTTACCTCCTATTGACAATACGTTTTGTCCAAAAGTGGTGCATCTAAATGGTATCACACAGTCCCCTTTTACAGAGGCCCGTGTGATTGGTCAGACACATTCCCTGCAGACAGTCCTCTTAAAATATGCGTGCATTCTATGATATGAGTTGCCTAGTGTTCAGCGTTCATGTGATAGTTTTGGATCCTTCAAGAGGGGTCTCAAGACTTATCTGTTGATAATGATCTTAGAGTTATGATTTGTATATTTATGGTATTTTTGTTATTTTTTATTATTGATATTTTATATTGAATTGTCATTACTGTTTTTATTACTATTTTGCTGGACAAAAGTGTCTGCTAAATACAATAACCATAACCCTTCCCAAAAGCTACAATAAAGCTGAGAGTAGTATATGCCCTGGAAAAGAGCTAATTAAGCAATTCAAGGAAAACTGATGCTTGTATCACCACTGATTTTATAGACAGACTTTTCAGCTACCCAACAGGCTAACCGCTAGCATTTTCAATGTAAGCTTAAGCAGTTAGGTTACCTGACAGCCACCAACTTTAATGTTACAGCCAAACTGCTATGTTATGAAGTGAGGCGCGCGCGCACACACACACACACACACACACACACACACACACACACACACACACACACACACACACACACACACACACACACACACACACACACACACACACACACACACACACACACACACACAGCCTCCCTCCCTTCCTGAGAGTCCCTGTTGATTTGTCTACTCCTTACCACATCGTCCTCTACTCTCTCTTCCATCTTTTCCTCACTCGCTCCCATGGTCCTGTCATGGTCACTCGCCTACTCCTCGGCTTCTTCCCTGTCATGATGTTGTTTCTGCTTCTCTGTATAGCCAAACCACCTTTCCTCCTCCTCGGCTTCAGGTAATGCTGATGTTGAAGCAGCTACTACAGCCCCTAACATGTCAGAAATTTTGGCACATTTTGAGGAATCCGCCTGTAGATTCTACGGATGGCGTGGCCATAGAGGGATTCGTAAATTTGCAGCCTGGAGTGTGGACGGGGGTTCCTGGATTTGATTGGGTGAGGCCAGTGTCAATAAAGAAAATTAACCAATGGGCCGCTGTGAGTTCTTTGTGGGCCGGCGCGGCCAAAAAAAAAGGCCTATTTATCGGCGATTCGGCCCAAAAGTGCATCGGCCCACCGGGAAAATGCCCGGTATGCCAGATGACCAGTCCAGCCCTGCCAGTTAGTAAAACAATACTCAATATGTGAAAAGATCATAGTATACAAAACAACTTGGCAGCTTTGTTGTCAAGAAATGGCCTAACTTGTTTAAAATTCCGCAAATTAAATTTAACTTTATTTGCCACCTTTTTCACATGACTTTTGAACGTTAGGGTGGACTCATACATGACTCCTAGATACTTGAATTCATTAACAATATCAAGCTCCTGTCCTCTAAGGAACACATTAGAATGTGACACCTTCATGTTTTGTTTAGTAAACGCCATACAGACAGTTTTAGGTAGCGACATGACTTAGTGAGCCAGTCATCAATGTGAACCATAGCAGATGTACAGTGGGGCAAAAAAGTATTTATTCAGCCACCAATTGTGCAAGTTCTCCCACTTAAAAAGATAAGAGAGGCCTGTAATTTTCATCATAGGTACACTTCAACTATGAGAGACAAAATGAGAAAAATAAATCCAGAAAATCACATTGTAGGATTTTTAATGAATGAATTGGTAAATTCCTTAGTAAAATAAGTATTTGGTCACCTACAAACAAGCAAGATTTCTGGCTCTCACAGACCTGTAACTTCTTCTTTAAGAGGCTCCTCTGTCCTCCACTCGTTACTTGTATTAATGACACCTGTTTGATCTTGTTATCAGTATAAAAGACACCTGTCCACAACCTCAAACAGTCACACTCCAAACTCCACTATGGCCAAGACCAAAGAGCTGTCAAAGGACACCAGAAACAAAATTGTAGACCTGCACCAGGCTGGGAAGACTGAATCTGCAATAGGTAAGCAGCTTGGTGTGTAGAAATCAACTGTGGGAGCAGTTATTAGAAAATGGAAGACATACAAGACCACTGATAATCTCCCTCAATCTGGGGCTCCACGCAAGATCTCACCCCGTGGGGTCAAAATGATCACAAGAATGGTGAGCAAAAATCCCAGAACCACACGGGGGGACCTAGTGAATGACCTGCAGAGAGCTGGGACCAAAGTAACAAAGGCTACCATCAGTAACACACTACGCCGCCAGGGACTCAAATCCTGCAGTGCCAGACATGTTCCCCTGCTTAAGCCAGTACATGTCCAGGCCCATCTGAAGTTTGCTAGAGAGCATTTGGATGATCCAGAAGAGGATTGGGATAATGTCATATGGTCAGATGAAACCAAAATAGAACTTTTTAGTAAAAACTCAACTTGTCATGTTTGGAGGAGAAAGAATGCAGAGTTGCATCCAAAGAACACCATACCTACTGTGAAGCATGGGGGTTGAAACATCATGCTTTGGGGCTGTTTTTCTGCAAAGGGACCAGGACGACTGATCCGTGTAAAGGAAAGAATGAATGGGGTTATGTATCGTGAGATTTTAAGTGAAAACCTCCTTCCATCAGCAAGGGCATGGAAGATGAAACGTGGCTGGGTCTTTCAGCATGACAATGATCCCAAACATATCGCCCGGGCAACGAAGGAGTGGCTTCGTAAGAAGCATTTCAAGGTCTCGATTATGCGTCTTCATAACACGCAAAAACGGAATACAAATTGCCGTGTCATACATACGCCAATTTATGAGATCAGTCTGGGATGCTATCTCTTGATAGTTCTTAGCATGTGTAAAGATTACAGCATTATCTGCATACATCTGGACATCAACATTTTTACATGCCTCTGGTAGATCATTTATATACAGTGTAAACAAGATTGGACCAAGTATGGAGCCTTGTTGGACCCCTAATGGACATTCACACAGTGGGGACTTTGAATCATTAATACGAACACATTGCTTTCTACTGGACAGATATGATTTTATCCAGTTGATAGCTTGCTCAGAGAAATTAAAATGTGTTCATTTAGATAAAAGAAATTTGTGATTAACAGTATCAAAAGCTTGCTTTAGGTCTAGGAAGACAGCACCAACATAAGAACTCTTATCTAAGTATCCTTTAACCTTTTCCAAAAACAAACAGTTGGCTGTTTCTGTTGAGTGATGGGCCCTGAACCCAAATTGCATAGGGTGGAATGAATTATTGCTTTTATTGAGGTATTGCATCATTAATTTACTCACCCATTTTCAGCTATTTTAGAAACAACAGGCAAAATACTGATTGGCCGATAATTTGCCATATCTGATATTTCACCTGATTTAAAAATGGGTGTGACCACGGCCAACTTCCATGCTGATGGCACAATGTATTGTATTAAGGACTGATTAATCAAATGTGTAATAGGCTGTATAAGGGTATCTTTGTGCCTTTTTAAAAAAAAAAATTGTATCGAGGCCATGGATATCCATTGCCTTAGAATTTTTTAAGCTACTGATGGTATTTGCTAGTTCTGTTTCAGTTATTTGTTGTAGGTGAAAAATCGGCTGTGCATAATTAATGGTGCAGATAGAGTAGCTAGGTTAATTTAAAAATTGGGTTATTTCATGAACAGAGTCTAAAAAGAAGGTATTTAGTTCTGTAGATATGATGGTTGGATCTGTGACTAGTTTAGTGTTAATTTTCAACTCTAGTTCTTTATTGTTATGATTTTGTTTTCTGCCAATCAGCTTGTTGATGGTTTGCCATATCTTCTTCCCATTTCCTCTTCAATAGTGTCAATGAAAAACTTGGCTTTAGCTTGTCTTAGCCTTTTTATTACTTTGTTTCTTAATTAAGTAAATGTTTGTCGTTCTGTTGTGAGACCTGATTTTAAAGATTGTTTCAATAATTGATCTCTTTCCTTCATAAGTTTCCTACACTCTTCATTAAGCCAGGGCAATGTATCCCTGCTTTTCTTTTGGCATTCTTAATTGTTGAGGTGAATTGGTCACAGTCACTCTCCAGATCTCCTTTAGAGAGGATCCCGTCCCATTCAATCTCTCTCAGTGCTGCGCCAAGGTTGTTGACTAGTTGTAACTGATTCAAATTTACATATGGGTGTGACTGAGGAATGAAAACAATGTTTTTTTAGCTTCATGGCACAGAGAATGACATTGTGATCCGACAGCCCTTTAATTAGATTAAAGGTCTTAGTAATTCTTTCTGTTTTATTTGTGAACAATAAATCTATTTTAGTTTCAGACTGATTAGTTATTCTTGTGGGTTGTTCAGTTAGCTGTGTAAGATTAAAATAGTCTGTAATGTTTTAAGCTTTTTCCTTCCATCCTTATCATTCCAATTGACCCCATCAATATGACCTCTTTGTTAAAATCCAAATTATGAAGGAGATTTTTTAACGGATCATAAAACTCAAGCTTTGCTGAGGGTTTTTGATATAGACAGATTAAAGTAAATGCCATTTCAGCTGAAAATGAAATGTTGACACCAACACATTCAATATCAGATTCCCTATGCCATTCAATTTGTTTGCATTTAGTAGTACTTTTCATGTATAATAAAACTCCCCAACCCCTCCCATGATCTCTGTCTTTCCTAAAAACATCATATCCTGGCATGGCAATAAGGGCCTCCGGGGATGAACGAGTTAACCAAGTCTCTGTCAGTCCAAGAAAATCAATATTAGAATTTACAAGCAAGTTTTCCAGTTGTTCGCGTTTGGTTGCCATTCTCCGAATATTTAGATGCCCACCAAACAACCCTTTAGCTTTGCATCGAGGGTCCCACACAGTTCGAGCCTGATTGAGCATTTGGAAAAACTTTGCGCTGCAGTGTTTTTTCATCACGGGATTCCTAGATCTGATTGAAGGCATAGTCAATGTTAGGCCTATATCATGACGGTCCGGTACGTTTCGGGACTCACCACTGGAGCGGCCAACGCCAACCCAGAAGACTCCACCACAGCCCGCAGCCCAGGGCCAATGGCCACCAACGGCGCCATCCCAGCGAACTCTGCCAAACCGCCACCAACAAAGACCCCCCATCCGAGCGACCGACAGGCCCGGCAGCACATGGGGTGAGTGGAAATAGGCCATTGATCGAGTACCGAACGGAGGCTGCCCTGGCAGCGCCAGGTGAGTGTAGGGCAGCGGCACTCCGGGCCCAGCATTGGCTACGAGCAAGGTGTTGAGGAGAGTTGCAAAGGGCGCTTTGAAGGACGCCGGTTTGTGTTTTCACTGTTGTTTGCGGTCCGGGATTGCGTTCTACATCACCAGCAAGAAGTAGTAGTATGGTGAGTTGAAGGAGCCCATGGCGTGGGTTAGATGGCATTTCACGCAATGTGGAAGACACCTTTGCGTGTCCATTGAGTTTGGAATACAGCAGGTGTTGGCTACTTCCAACACAGGTGTTTTCTTTCTTAAAGCGATATTGCACAGACAGCAACAACAGCGCAACAACGTATGGAACAATGATCCAGCGATGTAGTGAAAGTTTGGTCTTTGATGGTTTAGACAAACAGCACAAACACGCAGCACCTGCCAGGCTACATGCGTGCAGGTCTGCGTCCGCCATATTGTTTGCTCGTTAACTCTTGTATTTAGGGCCCGACAGCGGCAAAGGCCCTATTGAAACTGAAGGAATTATTATTTTCTGCAAATGAATCGCCTTTTGAGGGGCTTAACATACTCAAAAACTCACCAAAATTGACGGTCGCATCAAGCCTGGTGAAAATGTATGTATTTTAAGGGTTTCGGGAATAGGCACACAAAAATGGCTCGTTAGCGGCCCCTACAAAGTTAGAAGAATTTAGCCCCTGTAGTACGTTTAACGTAGACTAACGAAACTTGGTAAACATATGTAACATGTCAAGATGTACAGAAAAGCTCATTGGAGCCATACCGTAAACCCAACAGGAAGACCGACATTTTGAATTGAAAGTTCGAAATTAGTGCGATTTTGGCCATTTCCACGTCGTACTTTAACAAACTCCTCCTAGAGATTTCATCTGATCAACTTCAAATTTTGTCTGTGCCATCTCAAGATGTTAAAGATAAAAAGTTACTAAAAGAAAAACTTTTCGTTGGCGGGGCGGCCATTTTGTGTGTTTCGCCATTGAAACAGAAGTGGGTGTAACTCAAGTGTACGTTGTCCAATTGGCTTGAAGCCTTTCAGGATTCATAAGAGTCCCACCCTGATGACATCTACATGCCGATATTGGCTGAAAGTCATAACGCCCCCTAGTGGTAACTAGGGGTGGTACGGTTCATGAAAAAACATCTGAACCATACGGTTCGCTTGTCTCGGTTCGGAACGTGTGGGCGTAGCAGATTTTGAGAGGCGGCGAGCCGACCGCTCCTTAACGGTGGTGTGTGGAGTGCTGCACTTCACCTGTATTTTTGTAAGAGCTACACTGAGAAGAAGTTTGATAAATGCAAGTTTTTTTCAATTGTTATTCTGTAATATTTCAATCTTCATGTGCTAAAAAGGGCATAGATGTTCCTGTAAATGGCGATACACTAATTTCTTTGCCAAATAAATGAAAAGCTTGTTGAAATCATCGTCTTCCCTCTTGCTGTATCAAAATCTCACCTCGCTTTCCTCAGAGATGGTCCCAATAATGTGCTTAAAGTCAAATTCCGTTTGTGCATGATTACAAGATAGAACTATGTTTTAATACTGTGTCCTACATTGTGGATAATTAAGCTATATATCATATGCTTTAGTATATTTCTGGAGTGTTAAAGATTAAAGAAAAAATAACAACAAGAACCGTACAGAACCGAAAACCGTGACCCTAAAATCATTATACAAACTGAACCGTGGGTTTTGTGAACCATACCACCCGTAGTGGCAACAGTAAGTAGGCCTAAAAGTCAAGATGCTATACTTTAACGAACTCCTCCTAGAGATTTCATCCGATGGACTTCAAATTTGGTCTGTACCATCTCAACACCTTAAAGATGACAAGTTATTAAAAGAAAAACTTTTCATCAAATGGTGTGGGCCTGGCGTGGCGGTGTTTAGCGATGAATGAGAAAGTGGCTGTAACTACAGTGTACACTGTCATATCTGCTTGAAATTCCCCACAATCAACAAGAGTCCAGGCCTGAGGATATATACAGGCCAATATTGACTTTTGGTCATGATGCATATAAGGCTGATTTCCTGTTGCCAGCGCCCCCCGCTGGCAACAGGAAATCAGCCTTATATGAAAAACATCATCTGATTTACATGAAACTTAGAATGGTTGTGACAATAAAGTTAACTTTTGGTCTCATCACTCCAAATGACTTTGTTCCAGAAGTTCTTAGGCTTGTACAGGTGCTGTTTGGCATATATTATTGCACAGTAATTACTTTTTTCTGG
Source organism: Perca fluviatilis (assembly GCF_010015445.1). Lineage (NCBI taxonomy): Eukaryota > Metazoa > Chordata > Actinopteri > Perciformes > Percidae > Perca > Perca fluviatilis. Next base: position 4,089,522 of record NC_053124.1, on the reverse strand, counting down.
CAACCCGACCGTCCAGGCTATTGTTGTTCAAGTGCCTCCATACTGTGGATCACAGTCACACCACTTTCTTGCAGCAAAGCCTGTATTGAACTTAAGGGTTCCTTCTTTGCTTTGATTTTGGCCTTGATTCCAGCCCATCACAAATTCTCCATTTATTTATCAAACTTTGAGCACTACTGACCACCATTTTGAAATCTTTGGATATCTTATATGCTTTTCCTGATTTATGATTAATCTTGACAGCTCTTTTGATTTTCTCATGGCTTAGTGAAATGGTTCATTAAAAGGGTATGTAAACTTTTGATCAGGGTAATTTTGGGTGATTTCAGTCATCATTGTTATTCAGAAAGGGCAAACACAATTATGTGATAATAAACTTAGCACAAAAAGTAAGGCAATTTGTGTTTGGTAGAATATTTCTCTGTGATAACAATAACAATACTTTATTTAAAAGAAAAAAAAACATTTTGAAAAAACGGCCTTTAAAGATTTGTATTGTAAAAATTCATACTTTTTTAGTGGAAACAAGTATTTACAGACACAATATCTTATCAAATAATTAGCAACAACAATACAAACCACCTAAATCACATCAAAACTTATAACACAGCATTTATGGCCTTCAGCTGAACAGAACCCCAGTAAAAAACTGTATACACACACAAACTGTCCCATGTAGAACTGACACCCTGGCCTAGATCCCGTCTACAGCCTAAATTTCCATGCCTGCTTCATATGTAGGCCCCTCATCCAGTTCCTGCCGATGCATTTTCACCTTTTTTGCTGTGCTCAGACTCTTGCGCCTATATTTTGCACTGGCAGTTGTAACAGCCTCAGCTTTCGAGATCCTGAGCATATAGAATAGAATAAAATATGTTTTATTGTCATTGGACAGCAGCTGTCCAACGAAAGTTTTCCGCAACTCACCCTCAGTGGTACACAAATAAAATGACAGTACCCTTATGAAGGCAAAAGACACAGAATAAAAACAATAAATACGATCAGCATATAAGTTTCTCTCATTGCATTGGCCGTCATAACTGTGCTCTGAAGCCACAACTTCTCCATAACAGCAAGCATGGCAAAGGCACCGTACTTTTCTCCACAAAGAACGTTTTTGGACACATCTAACAGAATTGAGGCACACATTTGCATTTTGAGTGCCTCCATGCTGCATTCGCTGCAGCAGGCTTTCGCTAAACATGCGGTGGTACACTGGGATTCTCTCGTGGTGTTTATGGCTACCAGGTGTTTGGCCATTTTCCACTGCTTTCCTATACCAACACCAGGAGGGATTGCACCTGATGTGCAAGGGGCTGTCATCAGTGGACATAGAGTGAAGGAGACCTGCCCAGATTGCTGCCTTCATCTGATCTAGTGAACCCTGGTTATTAAGAATTGCCCCCCTGTAATAATTCTGCAAAGTTTTGCATTTATTATAAAATTTTGCATTTATTGGCAGTCCCCACACCCTTCCCTACTAATTTACCCTGTGCACTCAACTTTCTTAGTGCTGTACCCATTCACTTGTGGGCATGATTGATACACTCCAATTTCACAATGTCATGCCCAGGGTATGGGTTCAGTGCAACCACCTCCCTAAATGCTGCACTATCCCCATCTGAGAGCATGTCAAAGTACCTGGTGGCAATTCACAGACCTGGCCTACATCTTCTTTGCTGACTCGTGCTCAATTGCCTTACTCGATCCCGCAAAGTTTTTGCACAGACACTGTGTGTCTCTTTCCAGCTGTCAAACTCCTGCTCTGTTATCTTGTTCTGTTGCTTAGCATAGACCTCATTGTCTATGACCAGTCACGTAAGGATGTCAATGCACACACCAATTCCATAATGAGAGGTGAAGCCTCTCTTTTGCCAGGTGCCATCAAAAGACACTTATATTAATGACAGCATCTGCATCCTCCCTCAGCAACTCTGCCACATATGGGTCAACATCTGCATAAGCCTGCCTGATCTTCTCCCTGGTCTTGTCTCAATTTCAGCGACTGAAATTAAATTTATAGTGTATTACTAACTGTTCATCCATATTATAAAACACAAATAGATGGAGGCTAGAATCTATAATGCCACAAATGTTACACAGAGAGAGAGACAGAAGCTAGAGATGGGATCCATTACTGCTAAACATACAGAAACAAGCTGTAACATTTTGGTCAAAAAGACACATTCCATTTCAAAGCACTTAAAACCCAAGAGCCAAATCCTGAAAACAGTCCCCTAAGTCAGCTAATGGTGAAGCTAACTAACCAGGCTCCCATCAGCACTGGTTGAAAACAACACAACAGAACAAAACTAATGAATCATTCAAAAGATCAATATTTAGAACATATTGGAGAAAGCAAACAAAGTAGACTAAATTGTTATTTGACAGGGTATCTGCACACTGTCAGAGATACGAAGAGACGGATCCTGACTAAATACAGGCTCAGTGACCACCAACTGGGTCAGACAGAGATGCACTTCCTCCTCCACTGTGAAAAACTATCTTCAGTAAGAAAGTTACACACTGGAAAAATAGCCAAAAAATGAAAACTTCCCAATGTTAACACCAGAAAAAATGCTGGAAGTTCTCCTAGGAGAGGGGACAGCAGCTCCACTGACAGCTAAATATGTATCTGCCTGCCACCGCCAGAGGGACTCACAACCAAAAACAAATTCACTTTATTAATTCTAATTTCCAATTTATGTTTAATTTTAATCATATTTTAATCATTATTTAATGATTTGTTGGGTATTTGTGAATTTTATCTTATTGAGTTTTATTTGTTTATCATATTGTTTCCGGCAGAGATGTTGCTCACTGCGCCTCTATTGTACCTCCTAAGTTGCTGTAGCTTCCGTCTTCTCCTCACAATACCGTCTTGTATTGCTGAGATAGGTTGCGTCTAAAATACTGCTGCGCTATTTTATTGTTTACTTTTCTTTTAGTGCCTCAAAGCTAATATGATATTAACTAAGCTGTTTAGTGCCGTTTTTTACAGTCAAATATAAGTTTTAAATATAAGATGCTTTGTTCAACTCTTTCTTTTCGCACCATTTTCGCGCTGTTTCTGTGCAATGTACATAACGTGCGTACATTCTGTTATTTAATGTTTAGGAGCAGAGGTGCATATAAAAGGAAACAGTAGACCAGAAGCCAATTAATGTAATATTGTCTTCTGCAGGTATGTGTATTTCTTTGTTAGACGTTATACTCTTTTTGTTATCTGTGCAGTCCCCAAAACCACATACTGTTTAACTTTGCCCACTGAAACTGTTAAAAAGTATAAAACGTTGGTTCTCATGTTTGTCACATAGACTATTGTTATAATTCAAGTAAGGTTTTCCCAGTATTTTGCAATTGCTCCTGGTGTTGGCTCGCAATGTGCATACTAAGAGTTGAGTGAGATGCTATACTGTGTTGTGATTTTTGTGTATGTATGGTAGAATTGAGATCACCCACACAATACCGTCTTCGATTGCTGAGGAGCAGAGGTGCAGATAAAAAGGACAGTAGACCAGAAGACAATTAATGTAATATTGTCTTCTGCAGAGAAAATAAATCTTGGAAAACCGTCAGCTGAGATTATCTGTCTTCATACCCCAATCACCTTTTACATATAGTAATTATATTATACAAAAACAGTAACTGTTGTGTAATGTAATTGTTTTGTAATAGTGTGTTGTATCGCCATCAGTAAAGTATAATATATATGGGACATATATATTTAATATACGACATGTAGGCTATGAATTTCTGTAAACTGCTTTGAGAGCGAGAGAGAGCACGCGCGAGAGAGGGTGTTTCCATACCTGTTACTCTCCTATGGTGACTCTGATACATTTTAACATGAAGGCCAGGAATCCCCCAACACTTTGCCCAAGCCTAACTCATCAAAACACGTTCCTGGATACGTCTTGAAGATGCGTAGATGTGTAGATACTTTGCCTGTACACATCTTTTCATAGACTGCACTCTGCGGATCGATGCTAACTTTAAGCCCTGTCCCTGCGTAATTAGGACAAATTAAACCACCAATCACTTCATTCAAACGCGCTACATGAATTATCAGCCACTGCTGTGTGGCGCTCTGATTACCTCCGCTGCCTGAACACTTGTGTTTTCCGAACGAAAATGTGATGGCATTTCATCATCTGCTGTCTTAGTTTGTAATCCCCTGTGTCTTCTTGCTAATGACAACTGTTTTCGTCTTCTCTGAGATGATTTTTGACGCACTTCTTTCGACATTTTGAACTCCCACGGAAATGTCAGAGCAGGTCACGTGACGAATCTGAACGAATCACGTTGTCAGAAATTGACATCCGCCAATGAGATTTCGCTTTTACAGTTAAATGCCCCATTGTACTTTCACGATTGGTTGCTGATAAAAAGGAAATGACCATATTTGGATCCAACAACATTGCACAGGAGAGAGAGAGCTTTCCAACGGTATATGTGATGACAGGGTGCAGACAGCAATCGCAGAGCAGCATAATTTAGAACAACTTTTGTTGAATTTAGGAGAAATCTACAGACGCAAATAGACAAAGTGTAGTAAAATAAAGACCTAAATGTGAATTTTTGACTATTTTTCACCACAAGTCTGAAAGAAGACATGTTATTGAAGACAAATAGCCCAAAATCTCAAAACCTTGACATGTTTCCCCTTAAAACTGACCCATGTTTCAGTATCTGAAATCCACCATCTAGTATCTTGGCCCCACATTTAAAAACAGCAGGGTTACCAGTGAATTCCTTACACATAGGGATTTGTATAATACTCTGAAATTTAATATATTTTTTAGAGGTAGGAAGAAATTGGTGTACCAACACAGACTTCCATGCAGTGTGTCCAACCCAAATCTCTCAGGTCAGGTCAGAGGTTCTTGAGCAACACCTTTGCAAGAGTTCCAGTTTCCTTTCCAGTATTTCAGGGATTCTTGGCCTGGGTTATGAAACCTCCCACTATTATCCATTATTTACCAGTAAATTAAGGTGCCTAAAGATTCAAGGCTGGCATGGGAAAACAAATTAAAAGTCCCATTCTCAGAGACAAAACAATGCTGCTGAGAGTAATTAAAAAAGCTACCAAGGGATTTCCTGGTAGATTTTAATTATTTTTACCAGATTCTATGAATGCTAGGTAGACCCTGACTTTTGGAGGTGTTAAACGTACAATATAACTTTCTGCCGCTAGGGGTCTCTCAACCAAAACACAGACTTTTGATGACGTTGGGAAGTTGCGTGGAATTATGGGAGTTGTAGTTTTTATTGTTAGTTTATTCACGTTACGTTGATTTAGCTAACTGTAAAGACAGCTAAACGTGAAGAGGGGGAGATATTCGGTAGGGAGGAGATATTTTCAGCACGAACAGCAGTAGCACTAACAGAGACGTAGCTAACGTTATGGATGGCCGCTGTTGTGACTGTTTCCTGACGCTTCTTTAACCTGCTGTTAGCGTCGTTAGCACCCGGCACTGGAGTTGTGTTGTGATGGCCGGGTACGGATTGCTGTAATGGTAGTGGCTGGCTGCTAGCTGGCTGGGGGCTAACAGTAACTAGCTATTGCTACATGTCCCAGGTATGTTGTCAACTCTCATCCCGAATGAAGTCCCTTTGCTCCAGGGGAGTGAGACAGACAGACCTGGGTGTGCTAGCTGGCTAAATTAGCATTAGATTAGTCGTATATCTATAGGCTAACGTTAATGTTACTGGTGAACTCATTTGTGGGTTAGCCCAGTGCTGCTTTTATCTGTGGTCAAAACAATCATACCACTAATAACTTTATGAGCGTGTTGAACGATGTTGTAACCCTATAATGGTATCCACCAAGCATTAGCATTAACGTTAGCTACTTGTCAACCAGCACATGACACATTCTATGACATTGTATGATTTACAATTACTCTTGAACGTATCATCTGGGTGCCAGTGTTTTGACGGAAGTTACGAGTAACTAGAGGGTGAAAGGTTATTTGACGCCACTCACAGGCAACTAAAGGAAACGTCCCATGTCAGAAATAAAATAACAGATTTCTCTGGGTTTGACATTTGGTGGAAACACAACTCAAAAAATATATAACATACAGTAGGTATGGTCGTTTTTAGTCATTTTAACAGCAGGGGTTGTAGCTGATTCTGTGGTCTGTCCCAGGACCATGGTCTCTGGCAGGGACCAGTGGTTACTGCCACTAGGGGCGCTAGAGACACTGGTCGCGACCAGCTCCTCAGTGGTCTTCCCTGTGGTCCCTGTGGTCTGTGAAGCGGCTTTAGTATTTTCTCCCCTTTCCTGTTGTTTTGGCAGCACTGTTAGCTGGATAAATGTCAGAGATCACAATCTTTTGTCTATAAAATACACTATATAATATATATTATGATTATTATTGTTATTATTATTATTGATAATGGAGATCCGTGTGGTCAGGACCAGCTGGTCTCTGGCAGGGACCAGTGGTCACAACCACTAGGGGCGCTAGAGACACTGGTCGCGACCAGCTCCTCAGTGGTCTGCCCTGTGGTCCCTGTGGTCTGTGAAGCAGCTTTAGTATTGTCAAACTCTTTCCTGTCGTTTTGGCAGCACTGTTAGCTGGATAAATGTCAGAGATCATGATCTTTTTTTCTATAAAATTCACTATATCAGATATATTATGATTATTATTGTTGTTATTATTATTATTGATAATGGATCTGTGTGGTCAGGACCAGCTAGTCTCTGGCACGGACCAGTGGTCTCTGGCACAGACCAGTGGTCACAACCACTAGGGGCACTAGAGACACTGGTCGCGACCAGCTCCTCAGTGGTCTTCCCTGTGGTCCCTGTGGTCTGTGAAGCGGCTTTAGTATTTTCTCCCCTTTCGTGTCGTTTTGGCAGCACTGTTAGCTGGATAAATGTCAGAGATCACAATCTTTTGTCTATAAAATACACTATATCATATATATTATGATTATTATTGTTATTATTATTGATAATGGAGATCCGTGTGGTCAGGACCAGCTGATCTCTGGCACGGACCAGTGGTCACAACCACTAGGGGCGCTAGAGACACTGGTTGCGACCAGTGGCACAGCGGTCATGACCAGCTTCTTACTGGCACAAAGGGAACTAAAATTACTGGTCCTGACCACCTCCTCTGTGATCTGTTCTGTTGTTTGGACCAGTTGAGTGATCTGTGAAGTGTTTATTTTTAATACAACTTTTCAGGTTTCTCAAAGTGTGAGCAGAGTCTCCTAATGTGAGAAGCCATAATCGTTTGTCTATCCAATGCTATTGATCACTATTATTAATAGAAATCATAACAATGATTAAATTATTATTATTAGTCGTAGTTGTATGAGTAGTACTATCGACTATGCAGGTCCGTGTCTTCCATCATCAATGATCAGGATCACTTACCCTAACTCTTTTTTGAAGAGAATTGAAGATTAATTTTCAATTGGTTTTTCGATCATGCCATGGCTGCATGGCCACTGCCTTTAAACTAATGAAATGAAGTAAACGGTTGGTGATTCAGTTCCTGGCCAATAAGAAGCCATTTCCAATTTTGATGCCAGGTGTGATCATATTGATCATATGCCGTATGCTCATTCTTTTTTTTTTTTTTTACAAGTATTTTTATTGCTTTAGAGAAGATACAATATGCAGTGCAACATTACAATGTCAATTATAACAAGACCTCTTTCAATTAACCCCATCCCACCCACAACAAACCCTTGCGCTGAGGAAAGGAAAGCTAAAGAAACAAAAAATTAAAAAAAACACCTTTTTTCTATTACTCATGATAGCAAATAGTGTAATCAGTGTGGTTCACAAATCTTAACAGTTATTAAGAGGGACGTGTAGTAAGTCTTTCAAAGTAAGCCAGCAAAGGGTCCCAGTTTTTGTAAAATGTTCTGGTTAATCCTCTAAGAAAGTATTCTATTTTTTCTATTTTTAGAAACATCATAATATCAGAAAGCCATGTGGAGGCTTTTGGTGGTGTAGATGTTTTTGTAGTATTCTCCGTCATGCTATTAAGGTGACAAAAGCAACAACACTTTCCTTCCCATTGGACATTACAATATCACCCTCTTTTACCCCAAACACGGCCATTGTAGGGCTAGGTTGTAGATCTAAATCAAAGGCTTCATTTAAGACCTTAAATATTGAAGCCCAGAACTCTCTCAACCTGGAACATGACCAAAACATGTGAAGTAAATCTTCTCTGTCCATTCTTCTTGATGCCCATGATGTTAAGGCAGAGTTTCGGAGAGTTAAGACAAATAAGAGCATGGGGCCTGATTCTATTACAGGAAGATTGCTAAAGCACTGTTCAGAACAGCTTTGTGATGTGTTCTGTAATATATTTAGGATATCTCTGGAGCAGTGAAGGGTCCCAAAGTTATGGAAGGAGTCCAATATTGTTAAGCCAAAGGTGTTCTGTTCTGTATGGGCACACTCAAAGGCAGGGTGAAAACCCTGCTGCTGTAGCTTTCTCAGACTGCATCACAATGTTTCTCCATTTGCCTCTGTCTTCTGCGTGTCTTTGTACTATTGGCGTGATTAATCAAAGCTGTCTTCTATTTCTCTTCCATCTTGTTTACTAAATGATTATTTAAATGACTAACAAAATATTAATACTACACATACAGCATATTCAATATCATGTTAAATGACAATGTATTTCATTTGTATTCCCTATAATATCCACTCATATCAACTCTACAGCATGATTAACACTTTGGTTATCAGGGGTGGTTCTAGGGGGCTTTTCGTTTATCAGTGTTTTAAGCCCCCAAACACTAGGATTAGGCAATGGTTATGGTTATGGTTAGGGTTAGGTGCCTTGAAGTCAATGGTCGCAGCACTTGCCTGGAAGGAGACGTTGGGGGCTTTTATATTATGAAAAAAATCACTATTTCTGGGATTTGGGGTGTTATTTTGTGTCTCTAGTGCTTCCACACGCATACAAACTTGGAAAAAAAACATCCATGCTGTTTTTAGTGAGATACTGGTTTCTGAATGTATCCTGCCTTCAGTCTCCGGGTGAGCTGTTTAAAATTGGGAGGGCCGTCTACGTCATTGGCCGAAACATTTCAATATTTCACCCACCACCCCATCCCATCAGAGCATACGTATCCTTCGTGCTCTCAAATCACCCACAATCCTATGCCGGTTAAAAAAAAACAATGGCGGACCTAAGTAGAGTTGGAGTATCATCGTTGACGGCGCAATAATCATTTAAATGTAAGTATCTTTAGTGTTTGCCGTACATTTGTTATCACAGTTAATGTGTTACATCAATTTAAAGCTTAAAGCGCCCATATTATGCTCATTTTCAGGTTCATAATTGTATTTTAAGGTTGTACCAGAATAGGTTTACATGGTTTAATTTTCAAAAAACACCATATTTTTGTTGTACTGCACAGCTCTCTCTCACTGCTGCAGATCATCTTTTCACCTGGTCTCTGTTTTAGCTACAGTGTGAGACCTCTTTTCTTCTTCTTCTGTACTATCTTTGATTGCACTCAGTAGCTCAGATGTAGATCATGTCAGCTAGCTAGCTCCATAGACAGTAAAAGAAAGGTTGTTTCTCCAACTTTGGTCAGTTAAAAGGCAGGATTAGCTGGAAAACTTCTTCTAAACGAGGGCGCACATGTAAATAGTTCTTTTGTAGATTATGGTGAACTTGTGTGTGTTGTAGCAGTGCTTTGCTATTGAGAACGAGGTAGCATGCTAGCGGCTAACGCTAGCATGCTACCTCGTTCTCCCCCCCCTTTTTTTTTTTTTTTTGTGGCGAGGGGGGGGTTTAAACCCCCCCCCCCGGAGACTGAAGGCAGGAAACACTGATATCTTTCTCTCCCAAAAAAAAGCAGACAATTAAAAACAGAAATCGTATCTCACTCAAAACAGCATGGACGGATTTTTTTCAAACACCCCAAATCCCAGAAAAAGTGTTTTTTTCATAATATGGGCACTTTAAAGCTTTAATGCTGGTACAAATTGCTATAATAATTAGGTAGATACACCCCGAGCTAACGTTAGACTAACTGAACCTATCATTTAACATTAGGCTGTTAGCTGGGTTGCTGTCTTTGGTGCCATTTGTGTTTGTAAAGTTTAATGTCCAGTGGCATTTTCATTTATTTTTACATGCTGTTACTGTATATGCATAACGTTAGCAGAGTTTTAGGAATTAGTGTGTTTATCAGTTGTAGCTGCAGGATGGGAGGTTAACTTAGTTTAGACTTAGACTTTACAGTAATAACAATAAAGACAAGTATTGGAAGGGGAAAGGGGGAGGGGGGACTGAAACAGACTGTGTTGACAACTAAAAGTAGGCTAGATAGTAGAAGTTCACGAAAGCAATGCAACTTAGTAAAAAAAAGACAATGCTGCTCTGCCAAATGTCTTCAAAGAAATGACACATTGATCATAAAGAACAGTGATTTAAAAGTGATAAAGCGATGGTACACTCCCAGGCCGGTGGGCAGTTGTATTGGTCTTTGCTCCAGTCTAGCACCGGACACCTTGCGATGCCATCCAGCTCGGCGCGCTGTTTAGGATTCACAAGGAGGAGCGACGCACACGGCCGCGGGCGCATGCACGGGATGCGTGTGTGTGTGTGTGTGTCCTACCAAAGCAGAGAATTAGCTCCACACTAGTTCATTATAGGCTAAGTCTTAAATAGGCTATATTTGGAATATCCATTGAAATATTCACATTTTAGATGAAAAAAGTTAATCTCAGATGTGTCCAGTTTGGGACGTCACATAGCATTACTGTATGTGCTGGGGTACATTTTCACATAATTTATATAAAAGTGGACACCTGAGTATTACACCAAAAAGCATGCTTTTAGGGATATTGTAGTCAAATATAGTGATTGTGATGTCATAATGCAGCAACAAAGTAATCTGTATTTTCTGTCTTTAAAAAACTACTAATCGATTAAAGGTTAAGGCTGGTGATAGTCTGTATTTTTTAATCAATAAATCCCATTTAAGACCCAAACCACAGCCTGATAAATCTTCTTCCTCCAAAAACACATCAATGAGCAGCATGTTGTTAGTAAGTGATTAGCTAGTAGTACACATGCTAATAAAATTTAAAATCGATTCTTTAACCCTCAGGCCGCCAACACACATCCTATAGCCTACGCATGTTAAAGATTGATGTTTTCAGCAGAAATAAATAGGCTTAGGAATGTTGGAAAGTATTAAGAGATAGCTTTGGTCTTTTCAACAATAACAATAACAACAAATGTTATAATAATATTTTTTTTTGGGGGGGTAGCGCTTGAAGGGGGTCTCTCCCAGGGTGTAATCCAATGTAGAACCGCCACTGTCTGCATGGACAGCGGGGATACACCGAGAATCCAGCTGTTGCCTCACATGTGGAAAAACTCTAGTGCCTTTTAACACAACTATTGAATTGAATTTGAGTTAAAGCTATACTATCATATGACCTAGGCCTACATATAGCTACATTTGCAAATACAGCTGATCGTTTCTATGACCTGGACAAACAGCAGCAGATTACAGAAAAATTAGTTTTCCAAACAGACGTCATGTTATCAGCGTTTCCAGTCCAATAAAACCAAGCGTTGCCTGAACGGTGGCCCCGATACGCCTCATAAATGAAAAGAACGTCACGCAAAAATCCACTTAATAATTAGGTATTTTTAAATATATTCATCTTTACTGACAAGCAACAGTGAGATGTCTTGTCAAAAAATCTGATTCTGAATCTATAGGGGAGACATTACATTTCGGCACACACCGAACACACCCAGTAACAATTATTTCACTAGCATTTTAACTTTTATAAATGGTTCGCATTGGTCGCTACCGGCCTCCACGGTGCATTCTATTGGGAAAAGATGGAAAGAAACTGCTGGCGAAACAGGAATAAAGTTGGAATTTAGCAAGAAATAAAGAACTGATTGTAGCTTCTGTGAATGCCGAATGAATGTGTGGCATTTGAACACTTGAAAACCATATTTCGTTTTTTGTATGTGTTGCATTATTTCGGTAACAACCAAATAAACATTAAATCGCTTTCTTTTCAAATGGCGTCTTGCAGGACGTTGCCTGTGAAAATATCACGCATCAGCCTACCTGAACTGCCGACACCGTATCAAAGCTTAATGGTGTCTAATTGTGACAAAAAAACAGAATGCAAAATACCAAGCACAGGCCTACACATTTATAATAATCCAATATCTACATTACAGATAAAATATATTTTAAAAAGCAATTCCTCCATGCAAAAATGTATAAAAGCAGCGACCATTGCAGAGGACAGACAGTGCAGACAGGCATAAAAGCAACAGGCGACACAAGTCTCCTCACCTGCAGACACAGCCATAGCTGCTGGAGTGAAAGCTGCGTTTATATGATCCGAGGCAGCTCGCACAGGCTGAGGGCAGCCTGCATGCTGCAAGTATCCGCTCACTGATACGCACAAGTCGCAGTGTGAATTCGCATCTTTACTTATCAGTATAAAACACAGCACAGGAGTGAATAGGGAGAAAGGGAGGGGTTCTCCGTGTGAAGTGACCGCGTAACAATGATACCACGTCCGGTCTCCACTTTCAGTGTAAAACCTTATACAGAAGTCGGTGTTAGTATGCCATCATATTTGATGCTATTCCTGCAAGTCCTCTTAAATTTTTAAGAAAGGAATTGATATTGTGTCTTGTAGTAACAAACATATAAGAAATGTTTTGGACTATACCATAATTTCTACAGCAAAAATCTTTTGGTCTTCTATTGTGAGCGATTTAAAGTGGAAAAATGCATCAACTATTCTTGACAAATATTGTATTACTAATAAGGTAAAAGAAGTTTCGTTTAAGATTTTGCATAGAATTTACCACACCAAAAAAGTGTTGGAAAGATTTCAAATGAACATTGATTATAATTATGATTTTTGTAATTTGGAAAAATAAACTATATTTCCATTTATTTTATCACTGTGAACATACAATTGCATTCTGGGAAGATTTGGAACATTTTATTAACAGGAAACCCAGTAATATGATGTCATGTTATATTTTGTACTTCATGGTCCGGACAATTTGAATTATGTTGTGCAGTGTTTACCCTGCAGAGATCTGAGGAGCAGTTAACCATAGTCCTCATAAATCCATCAGAGTTTAGAACGCCAACACAAAGAAAGAGGAAGGGAATGGACATCCGGCCGAAAAGAGTGAAATCCGGTGGAATTTCCGGCGGCAACGGAGCAATCCCGGAAGTAAAACGTCCTAGATATAGACTATTCTGGATCAGGCCCCCTACTGTTGTGCCATCCGCGTACTTAATGATGGGATTTGTACCTGACTTTGCACAACAATCATAGGTCATCAGGGTGAACAGTTTAGGGCTCAGTACACACTCCTGCAAAGATCCGATGCTCAGTGAGATGGTGGATGATGTGTTGCCGGCCGCCTACCTGCACAAATTGATTAGTGGCGGCGCCAGAGATTTTCTTTTGTTGGTGCTATGGGGTTGCTCTACGTTTCAGTGAGGGTGCTCTGAAATTTAGAGTTTTCCTTGGTACACGTACAAACATGTGCAAAGGTATGCACCCACCTCCGTCTCATCCCTCTAAAACACATTTGCTTGTTTCCTCTCTCCTCCCATGATTTCCTCGCATCTCTCCCGTGCTTCCTCGTTGGAACAGACTAAGGCTGGTTACACACTGGATGCGTTGCACGAGCGTGTCAGCTGTGTGGCGTGTCTGTTTATATTTCAGCTCCCATATTAACAGGTTAGAGCTTACACACTGTTTGCATGGTGTGAGCGTGACGTAAACACGTGCCTGCTAGAAATAGAACCGACGCCTATTTTTCACGCGACACGCAAGCATGTTGGAAGAGTTTCCAGGCGAAAAGGAAAAGATGTTTATATGTCATTTAGACACAAATACATATTAATAAATGACATGTTGATGTTTGAAAGTCTCTAGGTTTTGATATAAATGCAGACATAAATGTAATAAACAAAACGATTTTCTAATATTGCACCTGTCAATACAGAATGAAATATTCTGTAGCCTATTTTGCCGTCAATACTGCCAATGTTGTGTTTGCTGTAATCAAATCAGTATATATTTATGTTTAACATGGTTTTTCATTTTATCAATGGGAAACACATGTGTCCAGACAAGGCTAGCACCAGCAGCACCAGCTGTGTAACCGGCCTAAGACGCGAAGAAGGGAGGCAAGTAGAAGAGCCGGGATGCAATTTAAGTAAAGTGAGAAGGACCCATGTGGTCATGATCATATCAATCTAACCATTCGTCCTAGTTGGTTACATGTTCGCCATCTCTCTCAGTCTCATTTACAGATTTTGATGAAGTCTCCACACGTTGACATTTAGAGAGTAAAAAAACAATCCATTACTAATGTTACACTCACTTTTTCTATCCTAACGGCTACCAAATATTGCGCTCTTCTTTAGATGTTTTTTTATTATAAAAAAAGTTTGTTTTATTAAATTATTTACTCATTTTTCAAATATAAATTATAGTATTTACACATTAACAAAAATATTTTTATAAATAAACCACAGGAATTTCTTGGGGGTGCTATGGGAATCCTAGGGGTAGCTACAGCGCCCCCAAGCCCCTCCCTGGCGCCACCTATGAAATTGAGCCCTCTTTGTGAGAAAATCTAAAATCCAAGTCCAAGTGGGCCAAGTTTATTGACCAGATGCTGGGGGGGGTTATGGTTTTGAATACCGAGCTAAAGTCAATAAAGACCATCCGTACATGCATGTTTTTTTATTAACTCAATTAACTCAAATATAATGTAAAAGATGGACTCAGTTCTGTTTTGTAAATCCTAATCATTGTTGAGCTAGGCCTCATTTCCCCTCCCGCAGTTAGGCATAAATAGATGTAGAAATCCCCTTAAACTCTATTTGCATATCCATACTTGTGCTGCTCCACCACTCATTAGACCCATCATTGAAAACTATTTGTACAGAGATTTTTAAATTGTAAATATTTGTCATACTTTGGAAAAAGTATATACTTTTCAAGCACTGTTTTGGTGTGGGTTATATTCTGGAGGGAACTGTGAAAAATACTAAGATTGTTTTATTATTTATTTATACTGTTTATTGATCCCCAGTGGGAAAATTACAATTTACACTCTGTTTTTGAAATCACTACACACAGGCCTGAAATACACACACACATGCTCAGGACCTATTCATGCAAAAATAGAGAGATGTCAGAGTGAGTGGGCTGCCAGTGCTGGACCAGCACCTTGGTGAAAATTTTTGCACGTTCTGCACTGAACCATTTAGCCTCTTTTTTCTTATGGTAAACAGCTATTTTGTATATATTTGTTTCTATATTTAATGTTTATTTCATAATAACGATTAATATGTTAAGTTTATGTGTGCACTAACCACTAAGGCAAATTCCTTGCGTTACTTACTTGGCAATAAATCCCTTTCTGATTTCTGAATTTGCACCATTTCAGATTCTTGAAAAAGTTCTTTGAATTATCCTTGGCATCTGTTATCTGTTTTGGATTGGTGTTCACTCCTTCTCCACTGCACCCCCCTCCCTTGTCTGTCAGATAGTGGAAAATAACACTGCGCCCCAAAGTGCGGCGCTTTTATTTTGAAAGCAGAATCACCTCATTTCCTGGTATTGTTGTGGTTGCTGCAGCAGCTTGACGTAGAGAGCACATGAAATGAATGGATCCATTATTTGGCATGGCAATAGATACTGCATATGTTTGTGTGTGTGTGTGTGTGTGTGTGTGTGTGTGTGTGTGTGTGTGTGTGTGTGTGTGTGTGTGTGTGTTTTGTCGGTTCTATGCCAATGGCACATGATTTTGTGTATGTATTTATCTGCATCTACAATATTTATGTCCCTGTAAATAATTATTCACTTACACAAGTTGACTTAAATAAATTGTTAAAATCTGTTGTGTGTGTGTGTGTGTGTGTGTGTGTGTGTGTGTGTGTGTGTGTGTGTGTGTGTGTGTGTGTGTGTTTGAGAGAGAGTGTGTTGACAATTTCCAAAAGCCAGTGATTGTACTGATCTATTATTATTATCTGTAGTATTATTGTTGATGGTGGTGTGTTGCGGTTGCTGTTGTGGTTTGGGGGATTATTTGAAAGACCCACAGCTGCTGGTGCCCATAACATACCAGGGATTACAGACAAATTGTCTATATACATTATCTTAATGCTGTTTCTATGACAGAGCTCTTTTTGGATTAATAGAATACAACATCTCCGCTTTATTCTTGAGGCTGAATGCCATGTTGTGGAATATTACAGTTATTATGAGGGATGTTTGCTCATGAGTCTGTCCTGTTGTTTCAGCAGGTCACACCGACCCAAAGGGAACCAGGTCACAGCACCGCACATTCCTACCAGTCCAGGCCAAGGCTGTCTGCCGAGCAGCCAATCATTCTTCACCCTCAGTCCAACCTAGCAGGACAACACATGTACAGTATATGCAGTCATTTCCATCTCTGACAAAAGAACATCGGCAATCTTACAGTACAGTTTGTTGTCATAGCTATGAAAGTGTCCAGGACATTGCATCTTTATTTCAGCCTTATTAAAGTGATGGTTCGGAGTAATTTCACCCTAGGGTCCTTTGCACCATGACCTCGAGCCAAACACCCCCCAGAAGCTTTTTTCACCTGGGTCGAACATTGGGAGAGTTAGCGTAGAGTAGCGTTAGCCGCTGAATAGCTTAGTGCAGAGGCTAATGGATCCGAAGTGTCTCTTAACATTACCCCACTAATAATGCCCGAATGACTAAAGGTCTACACTAGTATATATAGGTTATGCACTCATAAAACGATGGATTGTAAAAGTTTGGACACCAGAAGGTTATGTAAATAACACTTGCCTGCTGGCTTCTGCTCTCTGCTGTTGTTGTTGCTGTAAGATGTAAGTTAGAATCTATTAATTACAACAACCGAAAAGAGATGCAACAAAAATATTTTTAATTTAACTTATTTTTTAAAGTAAGTGCTGTAGTATAACTAGCAGGAGACAAGTAATAATTGAGGTAAGTTTGGAGACATTACCTTATTTAATCATTAAATTAATAAATATTTTTGTTGCATCTCTTTTCGGTGTTGTAATTTGTAGATGTCCCTAAGCACTCTTACTGCCCGGTAGTAACAGCAGCAGCAGCAGCAGCAGAGAGCAGAAGCCCGCAGGCAAGTGTTATTTACATAAACTTCTGGTGTACTTACAAATTTTACAATCCATCGTTTTATGAGTGCATAACCTATTTGTACTACTGTAGACGTTTGGTATAATTTCGGGCATTATTAGTGGGGTAATGTTAAGAGACACTTCGGATCCATTAGCCTCTGCGCTAAGCTATTCAGCTGATAACACTACGCTACGCTAACGCTCCCAATGTTCGACCCAGGTGAAAAAAGCTTCTGGGGGGGTGTTTGGCTCGAGATCATGGTGCAAAGGACCCTAGGGTGAAATTACTCCGAACCATCACTTTAATGGACAATTAGCGACATTAGACCAGAACAGTGCCGTAATCTAAAGTGAGATCCATCATTATTTCACACCATTAGACTTTCTTAGAAGATAATTTGTAACAAATTACAACAAAACCGTACAGTAATCTAAAGTGGGATCCATCAGTTGTTTCCCTCTGTTAGATCTTGTTAGATCATATTTGACTTTCTTGAAAAGTAATTGTGACACACTACAACAACAATAGCTAATTTATACACAGATTTGCATAGTACACAGGTAAAATAACAGAAGTATTTATTGATTGATTTGTATTGCAGTTGGCTGTCTGGTCTTTCACAGCGGGATGCTGGGCTGTTCCAATGTTTGCCTGTGAAGAGGGCACAGAGGGCTAGATTTACTAACACTAGCGCAGTTTGCGCTGCGTCCGTTTATGCGAGTTCGGTAATAGCGCACGTTTTGCTTCCACATTTTGCTTAGTATTTATCAACCCTGACACCCATCAGGCAATCAGCGTCTTTCTCCGCCCACTATACCGTAAATTGCGCTGTAGCAAAGCGGTACTTGTGCTATGATATGGCTGAGTGCAGACTGCAATATTCCCACTGTTGATGCAATGACTGTTTGAAATGATCCTGATGCCAATATTTGTAATGTAGGGAGGAGTTTAACAACTGCTGGAATGGGATGTGAACGCTGAGTGGGAGATTCAATTTCATCTTTGATTTCTTCCAGCAACTCTAATATTGCATGGCTGCTTGATCCGTAACGCTAAATGATGTTGTGTTCACTGACAAAGTGTGATTCTTGTGTTTAAAAATATTTTCAGCCTCGCCTATGTCTTCGTCTTGCTCAAATTACTGTTGCCATTTCACCAGCGGCATAAAGGTCTACGAGGAAACTCGATTGCGGCTGGTTTAGACCTGCTTTTAAGAGGCGGAGAATTTCCCCCGCAGAATAGAGGCGCGCTCTTACTGACAATCTTTGTAAATACCACGGAATATATAATTAGGGGCACTTTGCGCTTATCCTCCCACCTTTTTGGGTGGAACTCCCACTTTCACCACGACCCTCCCACGAACGCATATTGAAAGCGCAACTTGTCTCTTCTCGCTCATGTGGCAGACAATCTGCGATTTTACCCAAGTGCGCCCTGTTTGTAAATAGCCCGCATCGGTTACGTCCGTCTTTGCGACCAATTAGCGCCTGGAAACAGGCGCAAACGGCTTGATAAATCTAGCCCAGAGTGTTCTTAGCCTTTTAGGTGAAGATTGGAAGTATTAACGTTACCTACAGTAACATTAATATTACACCCGATACAGCATAGTGGTGAATATTGTTAAATATAAATAAAATGAAACAAATAATACCAATACATGAATATCTGTGAGTTGTCACAGCATTACAGCATTAAAGGTGACCTATTATATAGCATTTTCAGGTTTATACTTGTATTTTGTGTTTGTACTAGAACATGTTTAAATGTTCAAAAACCACTATTTTTCTCATACTGCCCATGGCTGCTGCGCCTGTATTCACCCTTTAGTCTGAGTCACTCGGTTGGAGCGCCTGTCTCTTTAAGCCCCCCCCGAACAAGCCCGGTCTGCTCTGATTGATCAGCAGTCCGCATCTCCGAGTTTCCTGGAATCTCAGCTGTTGTTGGCCGTTGTTGCCGGAGACTGACTGCAACCGAGTATACAGCAGGACTTTGTAACATAAAAAATCACCATTAAAGGCTTCTAAACCAAATACTACACAACCGGACATGTCCCAGCAGTAATGTGACCCGAAATTGGGGAAAAATGACCAACATTGGCCACCAAGTCATACAGGTATCTGGCGTAAGCATGAAGTTAAATCGCTTGAATTTCCAAACTTTTTCGTCTAAATGTCATACCCAAATTAAAAGTGGTACAGCTCCCATGTACTTTGACACTCAGGGGTGTGCCTGAAATCATTGGAAAGGAAACATTCTTAAGTTTTTGTTACAAGTGTCAGGGTGATTCTAGGCCTTACTGACACAGAGTTACAGAGGCTAGAATGGAGGTTATTTATTTCCGTCCAAGTCATACATCTGTAAAATTATTAAAATACACTGCTGTAAACACATCTAGTGAGATACAGACAACACAAGGTCATAGCAACATGTCTCAGCTTACTACAGAAGAAAACCCAGAAGCCAAAAGACTCAAGAATTGATTTTATATGAATTCTTTTCTACAGATATGTCTGTTCTGATTTCCGTTTGAAAAGTGCAAAGAAAAAAGCAAAAAACTGCAAAATACAACTGTTTTGTTATAAATAAGCTGTTAAAAGTAAGAAGTTAATTTGCCTCAGTCTTAATGAGTTCTCTATCTACGTTGCTGTCACTTTAAGACTCTCAGCTGGTAACCGCTATGTCGCATGAGCGGTAGTTAGGAAGGTATGGGATTAGTTTTGTGACTTTAATTCCAAGCAAAACGTCTCAAGTATCAAACAAAAAACACAAACTCAAGCAAAAAAATTGTCACCTCAAAGGTAAAACTTAAAACTTGCAAACAAAACATTTGTGTAGTTGTAAACTATTGGTCTTTTATTTGTTTGATATTATGTCCTTTTGTTTACAGTTCCCTCTGCTTCTTTCTCAATGATCAGTCTTTTGCTTTCTCCATCACGTTTGCAGTCATGCTCCCAGCTTTCTCCTTTGCGCTCCCTGAGTTTTTGCTTGCGATTCTGACACAAACATCTCGCGTGGGCGGGTCTTACAAGGGTGCGTCCCCATTGGCTAATGAGTGTTAAGGGAAGGTTTGAGTGACAGCTCAGCCTCAGTGCAGGTAAACTAACGTTAGAGACTCAGAGTCTGGTCTGGAGGACACACAAGCCACTCCACAGGGGATTACTACAAGATTAATAAAGTGTATTGATCATATATATATATTATCTGTGATCTACGTTGCAAGCATGGTTACTAGACATTTGTTGTTTCGTTGTGTTAAGTTACTAGCTAGCTAGCTAGTAAAGCTTTTTTAAGTTAGCATTTAACGTTAGCTATACTGCTAACGCTATCTAAAACTTGTAGCCACCGGCTACCTTACTGAGTTAATTTACCATGGGAATCATGTATTCTTCGTGAGGCCTTACTCAATGGAGCTGTATTAAGACTGGAGCGGTGGGCCATCAGTGAGCTCAGGAGACCAGATGATCCCAGGTGTCCAGGAGTTGTGTGTGATATTCCTGCACCACCCTCAGAAGTGTTGTTGCAGACACAAGTCAGCAGAGAAATACAGCTTGCCTTAGGTGAAACTGAATATGTGAAATATATACATAACCCAATTACTCAGTATGTTTGTGTATTGTTGGTGATGAAAAACTGACCCTGGCCTGTGATGTACTGCAAATAATGGGTTCCAGCTTCTTCTACCACCGGGGCCCCAGCAAAATATGTTCAAATATCCATTATGTATGTGAAGTTTTATATTGGACTAAAAATAAAGCATTATAATAGTCTCAACCTTATTTCCTGTTTTATATAATGAACCAAACAGATAAGGGTGAATGTAAAAAAATGTTTTAATATATTATGTGCATTTTAAAATATAATTACAGTAAGACAATGTAAACACAAATTAAATTACAGGACAGTATACTGTAGTAGGATATATTGACATACAATGGACTAAGAAACTACAAGTACACCAATGAAAACTTAAGAAAAAGATTATTGTAAGTGTTAATTGAGTATCTGAGCAAAATATGATCAATACATACGCTATTGGTCTATACGCTGGCTGTTTGAAGCCTTCGCACACAGTGTTTCCTCCACAGAGAGATCGAAGGCTCCTCTCCCTCTGCTGCTCCCACGTCCTCCTGGTTGGTCTGCCTGCTGCCTGATGTGAGCTGTGATAGAAAATTATAACAAAGTTTCTTACACAAATCAAATGGTAACAAAGTTCTTACTGATAACTGAGGCTTCCAAGGTTGTGTGATTTACAATTAAAATAACTTGCTTTTAAGTAGCCATTAGCAAATGTGTAGGCTTTAAAAACACTATGAACGTTTCCTTCTGCTGACCTGCTTGCAAATGCAACAGAAGACATGTAATTAGAGTTAGGATTAAGGCCTCACGAAGAATACATGATTCCCATGGTAAATTAGCTCAGTAAGGTAGCCGGTGGCTACAAGTTTTAGATAGCGTTATCAGTATAGCTAACGTTAAATGCTAACTTAAACAGCTTTACTAGCTAGCTAGTAACTTAACACAACGAAACAACAAATGTCTAGTAACCATACTTGCAACGTAGATCACAGATAATATATATATATATGATCAATATTTACACTTTATTAATCTTGTAGTAATCTGCTGTGGAGTGGCTTGTGTGTCCTCCAGACCAGACTCTGAGTCTCTAATGTTAGTTTACCTGCACTGAGGCTGAGCTGTCACTCAAACTTTCCCTTAACACTCATTAGCCAATGGGGACGCACCCTTGTAAGACCCGCCCACGCGAGATGTTTGTGTCAGAATCGCAAGCAAAAACTCAGGGAGCGCAAAGGAGAAAGCTGGGAGCATGACTGCAAACGTGATGGAGAAAGCAAAAGACTGATCATTGAGAAAGAAGCAGAGGGAACTGTAAACAAAAGGACATAATATCAAACAAATAAAAGACCAATAGTTTACAACTACACAAATGTTTTGTTTGCACGTTTTAAGTTTTACCTTTAAGGTGACAATTTTTTTGCTTGAGTTAGTGTTTTTTGTTTGATAATTAAGAAGTTTTCCTTGGAATTAAAGTCACAAAACTAATCCCATATGAAGGAAACGAACGCTACAAACAAACGGTTCAGTGATTTATGGTTGTAGTGTAGCAAGCCAACTACAGCTACATTTGCCTACATTAATGCCTAGAGTAGCATCATTGGTATGTATTCATTCACCGTTTTTTTTTACATTACATAGGTTTATAGATCATTAGTTTGATGTCAGTGTTATTTTGTCTATAGAGTTCGGGATCATTTCGTCACGTCGCAATGCATTGTGGGAATCACTGTACGGAAGTAGATGTACTGTATAGTAGGCAGTAGGTAATTGAAATTGTAACGTTGGTCATTTGAGAATATTAGGTTTTATTTAGGTTATTTTAAAGGAGAATTCGGGCCAATTTTTACGTTAATCTTGATCGCTATAGCTACATGAGTACTTTCGATAGAAAAAAAACGACCCGAATCAGTGCAGGTAACACGGAGAAGCTGCAGCTAGCTACGTGTAGAAGCGTCCCCTGAGCTAAAACGGCAGTTGTCGGGGCAAGTTTTAGAGTGCCTTTGTGCCTCTTAACAGACACAAAATAAAATTAATATGTCTGTGCCACATGAACAGTGCCCTTACGTATCAACAACAAGATGCGTTTTCAACTCAGACATTGTTTAAATTCACCTACCCTTGTCCCTGTCTCGATCCTGTCGGTAGCTAGGTTGCCCTGCTAGCTGATAGCCGTTAGCTGCTAGCTGCCGTCCGGTGAGTGTATTCAGACAGGCTTCTGTGATAATCATCCCAATAACAATCCACGGAGCGGTGGTGGTGTGGCCAGTTACTGAAGGCTAGCTTTAGCTTGCGCTTGGAGCAGCAAGTTCATCTGCCTGTTGCCCCTCTGTCTGTCTCGTTCTATCCAACTCTTGTGAGGCTAGTTCTTCGTCTGTATATTCGGGTTCAAATAAATAAGGACGACCATCAAACTCAAAAGGCTCTTCAGTGTGTTGTATATCTGCAACCCAGTCTCACGGCAGTTCGTGTAAATGTACACGTTATTCTTAATCTATTGAACGTGTTCACGGAAACGTTTTTCTCGTTTTTTTCGTGTAAATATACACGTTTTTCGGCGCCGGGGGAAAGGACGCCGGGAGGCGGCCTCACGAGGTGCCACACGCCGGCCGGGAGGCGCCCGGGGAAAGGACGCCTGGAGGCGGCCTCATGAGGTGCCACACGCCGGCCGGGAGGCGCCCGGGGAAAGGACGCCTGGAGGCGGCCTCATGAGGTGCCACACGCCGGCCGGGAGGCCGGGAGGCGCCCGGGGAAAGGACGCCTGAGGCGGCCTCATGAGGCGCCACACGCCGGCCGGCGCCCGGGGAAAGGACGCCTGGAGGCGGCCTCATGAGGTGCCACACGCCGGCCGGGAGGCCGGGAGGCGCCCGGGGAAAGGACGCCGGGAAGCGGCCTCATGAGGCGCCACATGCCGGCCAAAACAACGGCACGGCCGCCACTCGCGATCGGGGAAACGATGCGCCACACGCTGGCCAAAACAACGGCACGGCCGCCACTCGCAGGACACGGGAAATGAAACGCCACAATAACGAGACGGTTAGGGTTAGGAAAAAAAAGAACTGGGAAAGGAACCGTCACACGCGGGACACGCCGAAAAAGGAACTGCAACGCGCGGGACAAAGGTACTGCCACACGCGGGACGCGATCCCGGGTCTCCGGTGTGAAAGCCCTGTGTTTTGGACTGGAAATGTTTCAGGAGTAATGTGACATGCAATTGGGGAGAATTTAACAAGAGTAGCAGCCAAGATTACATATTTTACTGACATTAGCATGCAACTACATGTGACAATGTTAATGTCAAAAGTGAAGAATCTGGATATATAATATCCCTATGTGCCACTTATATTATTGTTGCATGTGAATTGCTGTGTTGGTGTGTTCTTTTATTCATTATTTGCATGTGTGTTTTTAAGGATTTTAGTGTTTGCATGTTTATTTTAATCCTGTTTGCTGTGCCTGTGTGTTTTTATAATATAATGCATGTGTAACTGCTTTTTATGAATGAACTGTTCACCAAGGCAAGACCACGCCCCCTCCTTTTGACTTTGAGCTTGGACTGATGGGCTGCTGAGTCAAGACGGGTGCGTAAAAACTAATGAACTGATTGAAGACAGGTGTGGCAGAGACCGGGAGGAGTGAAAAAGAGACAACGGAGAACAGACAGGCAGGAAGGAGACACGGAGAACAGACAAGGGAGACACGACGGAGAGCAGGAAGCGAACAACAAGCGACGAGGGGTAAAATGTGGGCCTCAGGTGGCGTAGGACTGGTGGTGGAGAGGGACCGAGAACAGGACTGGAGGTGAGGCTGGACGAGAGGACGGTCGAGATCTGCGAGGCCTGTGCTGACACTCTATGGGCGTACAGGAGGATGCTGTGCAGTGAGATGTGTGGTCGACAGCAGAACGGAAACTGAGAAGATGGTCAGAGAGGAATAGTCGCGCACCACCCCCACCACGGAGCGAGAGGAACCGAAAGACAGGATAGGGACACAGACGAGGAAGCAGAGGACATGGAGATGAGCATACGGGCTGGAGCATTGACAGCCGTGACGACCGAAGGAAGTGCAGGCGAACGAGGTGGTGCAGATCGGGACATATCGATAGAGGCTGGAGCAGGGGGATGCAGTCTCCGGAATGAAGGAATCAACGCCTGTGCCTAGATAAGTAAAGGAAAGTCCTCTAGCCACCCACTCCGGGTGTGTAGAAAAGAACTGTACTTGTGTGTTACGCTTGACTAAGTGCTGCCCTTATTCCCTCCCCCAGTGCCTTCAGTGGGAGTATCACAACGTGGAGTGGCGTAGGGGAGGACGAGCCCAGGCTATCCCCGACGGAATCGGCCAGCCCCCTCGGGACCTGTGTATTGAACTGACCAGTGTTCGAACTATACCGTGGCCGCCGGGAGGCCACACTTTTTCCACGCGGGCGTCGTGCGCGGCTTGCGCAACTTACAATGACTTACAAAGATACATAACAGCTACAAGTGTATGCACTATACAGGATTTACCCTATCATACTTTATCGACAGGAATAGATAGGGCAAACAGCCACCAACAAATATATAAACAATAAGAAGAATACCAGAATTCCTCTGTTCAATTAGACCATAGCGACGCAGCCCAAGCTTCCATCCTTAACAAACAGCCATGTACATGGGCTCTTCCAGGCTCTCCACTGCTGGCTGTTCCAATTTAACGGGAGAGAGGAGCGAGAGGGGTTAGGATCATCTTCAGCCAGAGAGGACATTATTTCTTCAGCTTCTTCTTGCGTTGTCACCCCGGTGGGAGGTGTGCTAAGTGGGCTTGCAGCAGGTGAATTAGTCGTGCTATTAACGTCATCGCTTCACAGTTTCTTAGTAAAACCAAAATTAATTAAACTGCCTTGTTTTCTCTTTGCCATGGCTATATGATTGTTACTGCCGAATGGATTTCAAGGACTTTAATGGCCTCCAACGTTTATATTTTTTCTACGAATCTTTGAGTTAACATGTAGCCTACTAAACATGAGTTGGATTTGCACCGCAGCGCCGCCACGCCTTGATGCTCATAACAAGAATA
The DNA here is from genome assembly GCF_010015445.1 of Perca fluviatilis. Classification (NCBI taxonomy): domain Eukaryota; kingdom Metazoa; phylum Chordata; class Actinopteri; order Perciformes; family Percidae; genus Perca; species Perca fluviatilis. The sequence goes on along the minus strand of NC_053124.1, from coordinate 4,063,709 downwards.
ACATGTATAGTTTTCTTTATTGAAGTGAATTGGGTTTAAATCACCATCACGCATGAATTATATTTTTGCAGTTTTACACATTATAATCCACGATGATCACATTACACAAAACTGAAATTGCACGTCAAAATGACACATTGTCAATATTTTTAGAGACCCCCCAAAATTTCACAAATCACGTTTTCAGGGGAGCCCATGTCTTATTAAGGGGAGCCGAGCTCCCCCTAGCTCCCCCGTAGTTCGCACCCTGGAACTGACTATGTCACGTGGACTTGGACATTGGAGTGGAAGCTTGGACTGACAACATCGGACTTTGTTTTATTACCCTTTTGTATTCGGAGGACTGCTTTTATCTTTTCTTTTAGCCAGTGTTTTAAATAAAGTGTTAAATTATTGACGTGGTTTCGGGTCCATTGCTGTCAGTGGAAACAATATTGCTGGTATTATTTTAAAATAACCTTTGACATTAACTTAGCTTAACTTAGCTTAAAAAGAAAAAACACTCCATTAGTTCCTGCCTGGAGCAGATGACAAATCATAGAAGGCCGGCTAAGTGTAATATGACACGGAGCCGAATGTAGAAAAAGCTGTTGAAACTGGAGCGTTTAGAACAGTCTTAACGTTTTTGCTCAAGGGGATTTCTTTGAAATACGTTTACCTCATTATTTTGAGTTTTGGCCACGTTTAACATGATAATCTGACATTATAATATGACAGAAAATACGGAAAAGCATAATAGGTCACCTTTAATAAAAGCATTAAATGACTATAAATGAGATTGCGTTCCCTCTGGATGAAACATTCACTGCAAAAATAAATTACAGAGCAAGCTAGCTAGGCTAGCCAGCTAACGTTGGCATTACACTGCATTACATGCAATTACAATTACAGCATCATTTATATGGTGTCTATTTAGGGTATAACTGTGTTTGTTTACTGTTTAATAAAGACCACATATTTAGTTTTGGTCTACTTTAGGTCATATTGGTGTACTGTAAAATAAAGTGTGACCTCATTGTTAATATTATTATTTAGATAGCTAAGAGGCTATTTACAAAATGGTAAAATCACAGCTGACTGACTGATAACAGGACAGGATCTGTCTGAGGCAGCCTTGAAAACACTGTATAAAACGACAGGAGTAAAGGCAGTATGATACATCTCACCTTGTTTTGTCCTAAAAAAAAATCCACTTACCAAATCAAAACTCCTGACAAACTCAGTTTGATCTATGGACAATAGTCTCAAACATTGGCATTGACAGATTTCTTAGTTTGGGGACTATTACTTTCTGGTTGTTATGGAAACCGAGTGCTCATTGAATCACTTTATAAGTTAAACAACACGTTTTCAGACAGTGAATGCTGTTTTTATCTGTGTAACAATATTCACTAGCGGTCTACACTGCAGCAGAGATGACTCCAATTTCCCCACACGTTGTGTACTTTGATGTGTTTTTTAATGTGACACCATGACTACTACAGTATTTAATTCAAGGATAACCTTGGGGAGAAATTGTTACATAACATTCATGTAGGGGAGAGTGGGGTAAGATGAGCCAGTTTTTACTTATGTGGATGTCCAGGCAAGGGAAATTGAGACAGAAGTACAACGAAGACATAATTTGGGTTGTTGCCTACCAACTGAAAAGGCACCTATGACAAAGAGCCTTGAAAATATGACCTCAGAAAAAAAAAAGTGTTCATGTGACTCAACTTACCCCAGGCTAGGGGTAAGTTGATCCCAGTCAGTGGGTAAATTGACCATCCTATTTTTCATGTTTTAATGCAAGCATAATTTAAAAACATAATTTTCCTCTTTAAAAAAAATTTAATAATACACTTACCTATACAAACAATGTTAATTTTTTTTAAAGTTACCTCAAACAACACAAAACAAACAAATGTTCCCTTTAATCTTTTATTGTTTTGTATTGGTGAACAATAGTTTTAAACAGTTCTCTTAAGTGAAGGACTGCCAGCATAGTTTTCAGGAGCAAGAAATATATGGACATTCCATCCATCAAGGTTGCTGGGAAATATGAGTTCCTCCAACCTTTTGAGGTTTAGGAAGCTTCTTCAGCACATCATTCAGGGAATTTGAACCTATAAAACAAAGACAAGAGCCATGATGAAAAAAATCTGAATCATTAAGCTTTTCAAGCAATGCTAAAATCATACTAAACAGCCCTGAATACATATCCTTGTCACTAGGGACAGGGAACTTTGGGACTGGGGACTGAGGGAACGCGGAACTGGGCAGACTTTGACAGAACCGACTCAGACAAAACAGACATGGACAGAACAGGCCCGGACAGGACATACTCAGACGGGACAGATTCAGACAGGACAGACTCAGACAGGACAGACTCAGACACAGACGGGACAGACTCAGACAGGACAGACACAGACGGGACAGACACAGACACAGACGGGACAGACACAGACACAGACGGGACAGACACAGACACAGACGGGACAGACACAGACACAGACGGGGCAGACTCAGATGGGACACAAATCAGGGCTCCACACTAACTTTTTGCTTTGGTTGCACTGGTGCGCCTAACTTTTTTTTATTTAGGTGCACCAGGACAAAATTTAGGTGCACCCAAATTTTTCCTCGCATCGCCGTAATGCTGAATGGCGATACACGATATATTGCTCTGTATTTTTTCACAAAGTGGGCTAAATGTTCAGTTTTAAGTCAAAGCCACTTTTCACAAGCTCTTTTATTAAAACAGATTGTGATTAAAATAAAATGCAAAGACAGGGTTTTCTTTACCAGTTTGAAAATATACAGCTGCAACAGCTGAAAGTTATCTAAAATAAATAGCCTGAGAAAGCTCCTTCATAAGCTTTCAACAACAATAACAGACTGATTAAAAGAGAGAGAGGACGCCCGGATAGCTCAGTTGGTAAATATAGAGGTTTGACTCCGACCTGCAGCCCTTTCCTATATGACAGGCATGAAAACGGGTCAGGGGTGAAAAAGGTGAGAAGGATATTACCCCTCTAGGGGGGTCCGGGGGCATGCCCCCCCCGGAAGAAAATTTTAAATATTCCATATTTTAAAGCATCAATCATCCCCCCACTCTCTCTCCCCTTTCATGTATTCAGCTTTCCTATCAAAATAAAGGCCGAAATCTTAAAAAAAAAAAAAAAAAAAAAAAAAAAAGAACGATCGAAAGACTGGGGGAGTGCGATGGACTGAAGCGTAGGGCTATGCTAGGCTAATCAGAGACTGACGGCTGACTCATTAGCGCCGTTACACCAGTCTTGTGTAGGCTATGAAATGTCTGTAGGCCTATCGTCACTGCGCTGCATTTTTATGAACTATGATCCAGCATGCTCCGTCACGCTATTACTCAACGAACTGAAGTTAGTTTAATAATGTGTTTTTCGCCGTGGCGGCCGCAGTAACAGAGTTACCAGCGGAAACACTGGTACCAATACAGGTTTCCCTCTCATACTTAACAATATACAGCTGTGTTAATAACAATTAAAACTGTAGACAAATGTCGGGAGTTTGGACCAGCGGCGCTGTGTCTCTCCATGTTGCAGGTGAGCCGGCCGGTGTGTGAGTGAATGGGGGCGGGGATGCGCGGAGGAGAGATCCAAATCCAAACACAGGCACGGCTTTCCAGAAGGAATGGGTCATGTAACGCAACATTAAACCATATCGATATAAACAACATCGCTCCGTTAGTGGAGAGGCAGCGGATGCGAGGACGTTAGGTGCACCGGTGCGACCTAGGCAAATTTTGGTCGCATTTGCGACCAAATTGGTCGCACTCTCGAGCCCTGCAAATAGTGATGGGGACCGAGACGGGCACGGTGACAGGGACAAGGATGGGCACGGTGACAGGGATGGAGACAGGGACAGTGACAGGGATGGAAACAGGGACAGTGACAGGGATGAAGACAGGGACAGTGACAGGGATGAAGACAGGGACAGTGACAGGGATGAAGACAGGAACAGTCTTAGGGGCGGTCCCTGAGGCGGTCCCTGAGGCGGTCCCAGTGGCGGTCTCCGGGGCACCGGAGGCCGGCAAAGTCTCAGGGGGGGGTCTCCCGGGCAGTCCCAGGGTTGCCGGAAACTGGCAGAGTCCCTGGGATCTGGGAGGGTGCTAGGTAGCCGGGGGTCATGAAGGCTGCTAGCTAGCCTTGAGTCACAGAGGCCGCTAGCAGGCCGGGAGTCTGGGGAGAGGCCGCTAGCAGGCCGGGAGTCTGGGGAGAGGCCGCTAGCAGGCCGGGAGTCTGGGGAGAGGCCGCTAGCAGGCCGGGAGTCTGGTGGAGGGCTGCACGTCAGCTCAGAGTCAAGGGGGCTGCACGTCAGCCTAGGGTCAGAAGAACTGCACGCCAGCTTGGGGTCAGAAGAGCCGCACGCCAGCCCGGGGTCAGGAGAGCCGCACGCCAGCCCGGGGTCAGGAGAGCCGCACGCCAGCCCAGAGTCAGGAGAGCTGCACGCCAGCCCAGAGTCAGGAGAGCTGCACGCCAGCCCAGAGTCAGGAGAGCTGCACGCCAGCCCAGAGTCAGGAGAGCTGCACGCCAGCCCGGGAACAGGAGGGTTGCACGTCAGCTCGTGAACAGAAGGGTTGCTAGGGAGCGAAGACTCTGGGGTGAAGAGTGGAGCATGGCGACGGGAGCCACGACGGCCTTTTCCCCGTCTACGTCCTCCGCGGGTCCCACAGTAGACTGCCAGGCGGGTGCCCTCATAGGATTGCTGGTGGTTGGAGGCGTACGCTGACCGGGTAGCGTCTGGGTAGTCCAACGAGGGGCCTGGGGAAGCCGGTGACTGGGCAGGTTGATTGACGAAGCACGCACCGACGGCCACAGTGTTGGCCGACTGGGGAGGAGACAGGCTGGTGGTGGGTGAGTCACTGGAGGCGGCTTGTAGAAAGTCCTCTAGCCGTTGCTTGATTTCCTCCAGCTGGGGAACAAAGTGACTCACCCAAGGTCTCTCTGCCAACCACTGCTGCTGAACGGTGAGCTTCTCTAGGAGAGGGGGGTGCCGGTCAGGCTCAGAGCAGAGAAGGCACTGTACGGTCCAACCGAACTCTAACACCTTCCTTGTAAAAAGAAGCTTCTCTGCTGGGTCCATGATGGTCAGTTCGTTCTGTTGTGTGGAAGCAGGGAATGTGGACCCAAACGCAGAGAGAGGCAGGCAGGCAGGAGGTGGATGTAACTCAGGGATTTAATGGCAACAAAAAATGGCAGTACAAAGACTGGAAAACTAGCAAACAAATGCACAGACCGACAGGCAAAAACACAGGCAGGAAAAACTGACACACGCAGGAGCAAAGCAAGAGGGCACAGACTCAAAGGCACGGATACAAAACGAACTGACAAGACACAAAGGGATTCACAGAGGTTAAATACATGAGGTAGGGAGCAAACAAGGAACAGGTGGTGACATCAGGTGAAACACATCAGGGCGGGGCAGGACAATCAACAAAGGCGGGAAAACGCAGGAAGTAAATTGGACAAGACAAGACAGAAAACCAGACTACCAAAATAAAACAGGAAGCAGGAAAAACAGACAGAAAACATGACATCAACTAAACACAGACACTTGACAATGCTAGACAACAAAAGGGGGGAACAGAAAACACTGGAACAAACTGAAACACAAATATACAGAAAAACATAAACACAACAGGGAACAGAAATGAACAAAATGCAAAACAAAAACACCGAAACCATAACAGGAAACACTTTTTAAGGTGCACGAATTCACAATTCTGCACAAAATATGACAGTATAAGTTATCAGAACTTAAATAAATATACACTATATCCATAAATATGCCAAAAATATATACAATCAAATATATAAAAAAATTAACAAGAGCAGAGAGCAGAATATAAATTTTAGAATATACAAATAAAATATAGAAAAAATATCAAAATAGCACAAATCCTACATCACACAAATGTGAAAACACACTAAAGACAATCCAGTTATTATATAACAGGAAACACACTTTTTAAGGTGCACAATCCCCACCTCCAACAATGCCAAAAGACAATGAACACAATTCTGCACAAAATATGACAGTATAAGTTATCAGAACTTAAATAAATATACACTATATACATAAATGTGCCAAAAATATATACAATCAGATATATAAAAAAAATTAACAAGAGCAGAGATAATAAGAATAAATATTCTAAATAGCACAAATTCATCACACAAATGTAAAAACACAAAAGAGAATCTAATTATTACACTATTGTACTAAGAACAGAAAACAAACTAAAACCTGACCTTTCTGGCCTTCCTTGATGCAAAATCATTATGATGACATCGTATGAAATCTGCTCCCCTATTGAGTTATTGATACTGATGATGGCAAGGCCAGTGAGCCATTTCTGGGACATGGTTGACTTCAGGTATGACTGGATCAATTTTATTTTGGAAATGCTCCTCTCTGCTTAAGCCACAGTGACTGGCAGGTAAGTGCAAAAGTTGGGGTAGATCTCCGATAGATCCTTGTCATGCATAAAAGTGATAAGCTCAAGGAGGCTCATGGTCTTTGATGGCAGGTCAGGGAAGTTCTTAATTTCCTGCACAAGCTCTCTACTGTCCAAATCAGAGTGCCCCTTAAAGTGCAGTGTGGTGCCTAGTGCCTCACATTGCACTGGCAGCTCCTCATCTGCAAGACTTGGGGAAATTTGTCAACCCCCCAGAATTTCTTTCCCACATTTTCCAATGTGGAAAATCTCTCCTTGATGGCTGACGTGGCTGCATCAATAACAACGCTGAAGAATCCAACCTCCGACTTCTTAAGTCCATCACTGATAGGTTCATCATGTGATTCATATGAGAAGTGGCACTTTGTGGACCTCAGCCTTTTTTGTTTTAAAACAGCCTCCACATTAATTTCTTCACAAATGTCTTTGGCCGCCATCTGTTCAGGCACAAAGCCACTTGCCCTGTAGACCTTCAAAAGACTAATTGCTAGGTCCACATGCATATTAGGAGACTGCATGAGTTTGCTGGCATGCTGTATTGCAGATAGCATGTCATACCAATCAACCGTGCAGATGCTGAAGCCTCAATTAAAGCCTCTCTCACGGCAGCTCCCTGGTACCTCATGGGATCAACGCTCTTGACCTTGTTCTCCCTCCTTGTTTCTGCCCACATCTTTAAAGTGATGCTCGCATAGCTCTTCAGTATGGCCCATCTTTGTGTGGAGGCTGAAAATAATGTGTATAGCTTTTGCAGGATACCAAAGTAACTTATATATATATATATATATATATATATATATATATATATATATATATATATATATATATATATATAAAAAAACTCAATAGATCTCTTAGTAGCATCACACACAACTAAATTCAATGTATGCGGCCCACATGGCACAAACAGAGCTTGGGGATTCTTTTCTAAGGGACCGTTCAGTATTTATGGAATGGACCACCAGAGGAAAATAGGGGAGGGTCACTTCTTTTTAGTCTTTTCTGAGGGGAGGGTCATCCAAAATGTTTTTGTCCGGGGAGGGGGGGGGGTACTTTTGTATTCATAGAAACAGCAACATTTGAAAGTGTCTTTTTTGGTGCATATTTTTCCAGGTACCTCTTAGTCTCAGCCCTCCTTCGCTACCAGATGGGTCTGACCCATCATGAGTTTGGCTGTGGGGCAAAGGGAGCACTGCCCCCCTGGTGGCTGAAACGGGTAATTGCATTGTTTAAATAAGTGGAATAATAAAACGTATGGCATGACCAGATATTTTATAAATATCTTAGCTAAATAACACAAAACAACTAAATGGTGGTAGGTAATACATCTGATTTCATATACTGCTTCAGTAAAAAAAATATTTCCTGGTTGACGATGCGAGCAGCAGGACGCAAAAAACGAAAATGAATGTTGCTAGTCTGGACAATTTACCGTGCCAAGTTTATAATAAAGGTTAACTAAATGCCACATTTGATGTCAGCTTACTAATTGATTGCAGGTTTTGTGTAGATTTGGACTTCTGTTATTCCACTTTGTTTAAACGGTGAAGTGGAGGAAGCCTAGTGACGAGCCCATAGCAACCAGTTTGTGTGTTGAATGTTACCCAGAGTGCTTCGCTGAATGGTCTCAATGTTTTATTGTTTTATTTCATGTGAATACTAGTTTACTAGAGGAGTAACTTTGTATTTGAAGTAATGCAGTAATGCAGGAAGTGTGCATTTAGTTTCCACAACAACGTTAGTGAGTAAATCTACTGAAACCACACCATAACATAGGAGTGGGATGCGTCAGATGAGAATGCAGAGGTTTAATCACATATGACATGGCTGTAAAAGAACAATGGTAATTTGTATATCTTTGCCAAGCGCAAACCAGTGCAGAAGATATCAATAAATTGTTGGGGAGGGTCATGACTTTTTGTCCAAATCATTTTGGAGGGTCATAGAAAAATGATTACTGGTAAGGGGAGGGTCATGTCTATTTTGGCTAAAGGTCCCAAAACTCCTCCGGCAGCCCCATAAATAAATAACAAACAGTTCCTAAGAGCCTGACTTGAACTCCCTTATTTTTGCCTTTCCTGTTTGCCCCGTTGTCTGTCCTCTGCAGTCTTCAAAAGGAATTCCCAACTCTTCAAGTCTCGTCAGGATCATGGATGCCAAGTGCTGGCCTGTGGACTCCTCTGCCTCCAAAAATCCCATAAAATGTTCCCTGATATGGGGCTTCTCCATCAGTGACACCACTCTAATGACCACTGACAGCTGTTCTGTGTGGCTTATATCTGGGGTGCAGTCCAGAATTACTGAAAAATAACTTTGCCTGCTTGATGTCATCCACTATAGCAGATATGATTTTGTTGCTCAACAAAGAAATCAGTTCATTCTGCACATGATGGCCTAGGTAGCTAACATGTGGAGGGAGCTCGCTACCCAAACAGCACGAAATGAGGATTTGGAGGCACGGTCACGCTGCAATAACCTGCATTACCAGGATAAAGGAAAGACGGGAGGACGGGAAGCGCATGACGGATTTTATATCTCAGTGCCTGAAGGAGACGCTTGGTCTCGATAAGCCCCCTTTATTGGACCGGGCACACCGTATGCTGCGCGTGAGACAGGGTAACAGTGACCCGCCAAAAGGCTTCGTCATCAGATGCCATTACTACCAGGAGAAGGAGGAGATACTAAGGAAAGCTGGGCAGACGAAACAACTGACTACAGGGGATGGTGATAAGAACTGCATCCAACCAGACTACACACAGGCAGTAGCCAAGCAGCGGGCAGAGTTCAATGAAGTGCGTTAGGGCCTGTTAAGGAGCTGTGAGGGAATCCACTACGGCCTGTGGTACCCAACAGAGCTGAGGATAACGTCGCTGGATGGCGTGCACACAAACTTTAAAGACCCAAGACAGGCCAAGGATTTCATAATGAAAAACCTGAAGCACGCAACCTGAAGATGTGACAGCGCGGAATGACGTGGTTTCCCACATCCCATATACAAAGGTATGTTTGACTGACAGTATCTGATAAAGACTTTGGGGATCTTAATATCTCCAATCACCAGCCAAAGACCGTCAGCAAAGGAGCAAATTTACGACGAATTTACTGGTTGACTTAAAATGTCCACTTCCTTAAACCTCTTCACTGTTCATTTTTGGCAGAAGGCCTTGTTAGCATAACTGGATGGTTTGGAAACTCTACCGAAAGTTAATGTTCTTCTATTGTGTCCAGTATGTACCAATAGAAATCTAATTTTATATTTAATTTTGGTTTTGAACTGTTAGGGCCCTGATAACGCATGACTTGACTCTGTCTATGTTGGTTAAGGTTACTCACATAAAGTGGAATATAAATAGGGTGTTAGATTGGAAATGTATTGAGTGTGTACTGTATTTGACTACAGTTAAATGTTAAACAGTTAAACAGTTAAATTGTATGATGTTTTAAATTGTTAACTTGCTGCATGTAAAGCACTTTGTGATTCTATCTGTGATAGGTGCTATATAAATACAGTTTACTTACTTACAGTTAAGATCAGCTGCAACATGTTATTCAAGTGGCTGAGGAGCTTCATCTTAAATCTCGCCAAGAATTCTACGAGCTTGGGGAACGAGCCAGCAAACTACTAAGTCATCAGCTAAGGCAATCTGCAGAGGCTGGATTTATAGCAGAGATAAACACTCCAGAAGGGATAACCACAGATAAAAAAAGCATACATAAATAATTCAGAAAGGTTTATGAGGACCTCTATGCCACTGAAAATTGTGATAGCACGAAGTTAGCTCAGTTTTTTGATTGTCTTGAGATTCCAACCGTAGGCCGACAAGACAGGGCAGATCTCGACAGCAACATTTCAGCAGCTGAAATTGATCGGGCAATTAAAAAGATGAAGAGCGGTAAGCCTCCAGGGCCGGATGGCTTCCCTATTGAATTTAAAAAAAAATTCTCATTCAAACTAAGCCCTCTTTTAAAGGGGTGATAGAATGCAAAACCGATTTTACCTTGTCATAGTTGAATAACGACGGTGGGTAAATAGGACATACATATAAGCTCAAAATCCCATTGATACCCCTTTACTATGAAAATCTCATATTTTGAAACTGCCGCTGAAAACGGGCGAATCTCAACACAGCTAGTTGCTTACGTAAGCATCTCAAGACCTGTACCTTAGTCACGCCCATGGGTGTATTAAGAGAACGGTCACGCCCCAACAGTTACATAGGCTACCAGTGATGCCACGTAACGCGTTACTAGTAACGCGTTACTCTAATCTGACCACTTTTTCCAGTAACAAGTAATCTAACGCGTTACTATTTCCAAACCAGTAATCAGATTAAAATTACTTATCCAAGTCATTGTGCGTTACTATTTGTCATTTTCCTTATCAGAGGTGGGTAGTAACGAGTTACATTTACTCCGTTACATTTACTTGAGTAAGTTTTTGAAAAAAATTATACTTCTAGGAGTAGTTTTAAATCACTATACTTTTTACTTTTACTTGAGTAGATTTGTGAAGAAGAAACTGTACTCTTACTCTGCTACATTAGGCTACAACAAGCTCGTTACTTTTCTTTTTACCTCTTTGGTATTCTACGCGTACGCCTCATTTTAATGTTTTATTTTGACAGAGAGAGAGACTTCCGCTAAAGGCTCTACCACGTGACTGTGTTTCACCAATCGTAGTTGTGCAGTCTCGTCACCGTACTCAATCTCAGTGGCGGGACCGGACCATGGATGTATTAAGAGAACGGACGGGTCAGCTTTATAGTCGTAGCAAAACAAAAATGTCAGAATCAACCGCCAGCAGACACAGAGGAGGAGGAACACCCCAGAGGTCTGTACTACAAATCCAGATCAACATGTCCTGGATTTCTTTCAGTAACCCGGCTTCACCTAACCTAACAGCCGCGGTCCCGCATCAGCTGTGTCACGACGGTATTTATCAACTAGTTCAACCAACCCAGGGTTTCCCAATCCAGCCATGCTTGTTCACATAAAAGAGGCGATGTTTGCACAACATGACCAATAGCCACATATTTTACATAAGAAGAGCAAACTATAATTCTACATAAATATGAAGAACACACGGTTTTACAGGCAAAATGCAATACAGTCGCTGCTTCCTAAAACAGGAGGACAGCTGGCAAAAAAAACAGGCGACGCTGTGCGTAAATCACAACATCAATATCACTTCCCCATCAGTCAGGCACAAGATCTGACCATAATTACACTTGTGCTTTCCGTCGTTGCTTTAGCCTATTATTTCTGTTGCAACCATGGCAGTGGAAGCGATCGTGAGAGCAAATAAAACATATAAAAACATAATTCAAACCTTCGCCGTGTGACTGGACTACCACACACCGCTGCCCTGACAGAGCTCCAGGGCCTGCAGCTCGCTGTTCTCCCTCCCCTCTTCCTGCTACCGGACGGCCGGTGAGTGACTGAGAGCGCGGTCAGCGAGCTTGTTATGCCCGCAATCTCTTACCGCAGCCTGCAGGTTCCAGTTAATCTTATAATGGATATGTGTGTTGAGTTATTTAAACAATCAGGGAAATAAACGCCTCTTGTCCGCGAGTCTCATTGATAGAGCCGCGGTGAGCTGGAGTCCATCAATGAGAGCTAGCTAGCTTCCTCCTAACTCTGACATTCACAAAAATGCATTCAATTGAAATCCGAAATCGGACAAGTGTTACTAAGCTTTGTAAGACCTTGGGGGACCTGTAATATACATGCCGTGACGAAATTCAAACTGTAAATATACTATAATTATGCCGAAAGTGTAGCTAGCTAACTGCGATATTTCCCCATTGTATTCAATGGGACATATATCTAGCTAGCTAGCTGCTCCTCCTAACAAGACCCTGAGATCATAAAAATACCTTAAATTCAAATCGGACACAACGGTTAGCTTTGTAAGACCTTGGGCTAGATGTTATATAAGTGGCATGACGAAATTCAAACTGTGAATATACTATAGTTATGCCGAAAGTGTAGCTAGCTAGCTGCGATATTTCCCCATGTTTGAATTTCGTCACGGCACTGATATCACAGCTACCCCAAGGTCTTACAAAGCTAACGTTGTGTCCGATTTGAATTTAAGGTATTTTTATGAACTCAGGGTCTTCGAGGAGAAGCAAAGCGCTAGCTAGCTATTTTTTCCTTTAATATGGAGCCCAGTAGTGTAGTATTCCAATCAATAGGTAACTTATCCCCTGGGTTATGGGGCGCACAACAGGCTGCCGCTTTCTCGTCAGACTGTGTGGAGCTCCTAAAGTCCGACACGTCTTACCAAATTTGCAATTAGCCATCAATTTTCGTAAAACGGCCCATATTTGAGCTTTATATAGTTGATTTCTCACATAAAAAAGTCCGGGAAGTGAATTTGGTAACGAAATATTGAGAATATGAGATTCTGTCACGTCTCTAATGTGTGTGTATTGGGGATTCGCTCAACCAATCAGCGCACATCTCTAATGTGTGTGTATGGCGATTCGCTCAACCAATCAGCGCGCGTCTCTAATGTGTGCGTATGGCAATTCGCTCAACCAATCAGTGTGCAGCTCATCTAAATATTCATGAACATACCATATTTGGAAGAAAAGCTCTTGTTACAAATAGGGCCAAACACAGGGATGCATAAGGGCCAATAAAATATCAACCAGGCCATTTTCAGCCCAACCAATGTTACATACCCCATTAGGAGACCATAAGGAACAGTGTGAAATACCCTATATAATCATTCCCTTTAAAAAACTTATATACTGAGGCATTGGAGCGCAAGACTCTCCCTCCTACAATGACCCAGGCCACCATCTCAGTCCTTCTTAAGAAAGGAAAGGATCCTCTGAAATGTGAGTCATTTCGACCTGTGAGTCTACTCTGCTGTGACTACAAAATCTTGACCAAGGTTCTGGCTAGTAGATTGGAGTCTGTTATACATCCAGATCAATTTTGGCAACATACGAAGGCTCTTTAATATTCTTTATTCTCCGGAAACTCCACCTACAGCAGAGGTTGAGCGATCCCTCGATGCTCACAAAGCATTTGACCGGATTGAGTATCTTTTTGCAACTCTGGGGAGGTTTGGTTTTGGACCGGCTTTTTGTTCGTGGATAAGGATCCTGTATGCTACACCGCAGGCCTCCGTCCGTACTAATAAAATAATCTCCAACTATTTTCCTATATGTAGGGGAACAAGACAGGGCTGTCCATTGAGCCCACTTCTGTTTGACCATGCCATTGAACCACTAGCGGTTGCACTTAGGAGTGCCGAGGAGCTCATGGGTGTTGTTAGGGGAGAGTCAAACTCAAAAACTGTCTCTATATGCGGACGACCTGGTACTTTAACGGTCCGATCCTTGAGCCTCTATTCCTAAGGCATTAGAAATTATCTCTAGCTTTGGGGAGATTTCAGGCTACAGAATCAACCTTACTAAGAGTTTGCTGTTCCCTATTAACGACCAGGCTCAACAGATGTCTTTTGAGGCATATCAACTAAAAGAAGCTCGTGACACTTTTACCTATCTTGGCGTTTCAGCAAATACAGTGATTTATTTAAGCATAACTATAAACCAGCCCTGGAAACGGCCAAACAGGACCTTATCCGTTGGTCAGCGCTGCCTATATCGCTTGCTGACAGGGTTAATTCCGTCAAGATGATATTTATGCCCAGGTTCTTATTCTTGTTTCATACAATACCTGTTTTTATCCCAAAGTCTTTTTTTCAGAGAGGTAGATAAATCTCTATCTAACTTTATCTGGAATAAGACCATCCCACGAGGGCACATCTTGAGCAGTGTTGGGGAAGTTACTTTTAAAAAGTAGTGTTTGCTCGTTACTTCTTAAAAAAGTAATCCTTTACTTAGTTACCCCCTATGGAAAGTAACTTTTTATTTTACTCGTTACTTTTACGTTACTTTTAAAAGCAGTTGTCTCTGGCAGAGACTGAAGTTAATTATACAAAAGCTATCTTTGAGAATAAAGCCAATCTATGGTTTATCAGTGAAGTGTCTGAACTAGGCTACATTGCAGATTCTCTACTCACAGAGTGACGGCTGATTCATTATGACGAGTCCAGCGCGGGTTGAATGCACATCGGCAGGTCATCGGCGTTACACAGTTAATGTGTAATGTCCATATCTACTTGTAGTACTGGTCGTGCAGCCACGATGGTCCGTGCATTTTCATAGACACATGCAGCCTCTTTTCTGGAAGTCCTTGCATGTCCCTGCGACTGACACAAGTCCACAGCGGTCCGCTGCGTGTAGCCTGGTCAATGTACGAGCCCATCTCCACCGCATCCATTTGTGAGGTTGTCAGCTTTGTGTCTGCCTGGCATGCTCTGTTTGTAGGACGGCCGATTTAACCGCCAGTCCTCAGCTATGTAGTGGCATGTGTCACATAGCTCTCCGCTCAGAGCATGGTCCAGTAAAAAGCCACGAAGCTAAAAACGCTCTCAAAAGTTAGCTAGCGTTGGCTGCAGCATTGCTCCGCTACTACCAGCCTCTGTCATGTACCTTGTGGAGCTTGTGAGCGCGCAGCTCAGAAGGCAGTGTTGCTGTCAAATCTGTCCCTGGGAAAAGTAGCGTTGCGCCGAATTGAAAAAGGAACTACGTTTTGTTACCAAATTTTCAGTAGTTACGCGTTACTTTACTTTTTCCCAAAAAAAGTAGTTACGTTACTGTAACGCGTTAGTCAACACTGATCTTGAGAAACAGAAAGAGGCGGGAGGCTTAGCACTGATATACTGGGTCTCTGCGTCTTACGAGGGGGGTGGACCTGTATGGGTTGAAATGGAACAAACATTCCACTCATCCGGTGTCCCTACCTTCTTTAGTATGTGCGCCATTGCCACTCAGTAAGCAGCCACTCACAAATAATCTTATTGTGAGTGGCTCACTTCGATTATGGTCCCAATTCAGGACCCACTTCAAACAAAGACAGGCTATGCCCTCTCTCCCAATCTCAGCCAACGCACTCTTTCCACCCTTACTCATGGATACAGCATTTAAGTTATGGTTCAGGAATGGTCTGAAACGGGTGAAGGATCTTTTTAATGATGGTGTGTTCATGTCGTTCGAGTGGCTGGTAACTTAGTATAATATCCCCAGTTCGCATTATTTCAGGTATCAGCAGGTGCGTGTCTTTGTTCGGAAACATTTCCCTTTCCTTTCCGCCAAAAGACTGGATAGATGAGTGGTTGGAGGGGGATCTAAATCAAAGAGGAGGAGTGAGCAGATTATATGAGGTTATCCAGATGATCGCCTCGCTGTCACTTAAGTCATATTAGGGCAGGGTGGGAGGGGGAATTAGGATTTGACATGTTGGATGTCTCCTGGCAAAGTGCAAATAAGAGAATACATTCAACTTCGATTTGTATCAGACATGAATTGCTTCAGTTTAAGGTGCTCCACAGGCTTCATCTATTTAGGAGTAGGCTTGCCAGGATATATCCAGATGTTGATCCGACTTGCTCCCGATGCTGTCAGGCTCTGGCTACCCTCTATCATATGTTCTGGGCTTGCCCAAAGTTGATTTTGGTCTTTAATTTTTGACACTTTTTCTTGCATCTGTGACAGAGATAAGCCCTGCTCCTGAAATTGCAATAATTGGTTTGACCCCTGCTGGGATGGCGATATCTGGTGCACAGTCAGATGCTATTGTGTTTTCATCTCTATTGGCCAGACATCTTATTTTGTGTAATTGGAAGTCAGATATGCCTCCCACACACAGGCGTTGGGTTGAGGATGTAATGGCACACTTGAAACTTGAGAAGTTGAAACACGCGATCAGGGGCTCAACCCCGAGATTTTATAAGGTCTGGCAGCCATTTCTAGATTATTTTAATTTACAATTTCCTGCTGGAAACACCGGGAGATAATTGATTCACAGGCTCTGTAACATGTTAGTTGTTTTTTTTGTGTGTTATTATTGTCATTTTATTATTGTAGATGTTGGGGTGGCTGTTTGTGGACTTGTTAATTGTTTTCTAAGTGTTTACAATTAAAAACCCAATAAAAACGTTTGAATAATAACTGTCTTTATAAAATATTGGTGGTGGCAACTTCTCCCATCACTCTCATTCCTATGGAAAACAAAGCCAGGTGGCACCTTACTTGGTCCTCAGCTCAGTCAGAATACTGTCAGTCAGATGTGAGGGCCAGTTAGCAGGGTCGGTTCAAAGAGGCTCATCCTCAACAGTGGGGCTCATTGAGGGTTCAGCTCCAGGCATTTCTATCAGACAGCATATTGCGACATTACTCACAGCACATAGCAGTGGAACATAACACATAGGCCTACTCAGAAATGATCAGATATATTACAATTACATTAAATTGCAGTTGTCCAGTTGTCTTGTAGCCTAGGCATACCCCCTCCACACACACACACTCACACACACACACACACACACGCGCAAAAACCCACCTGAAGGCTCATGCTGGGGAAAAGTACAGGCAAAGATGTCTTCATCCTAGATATCAGATATTTGTGGAGATATTTGTGGAGACATGTGTAGCTGAGGACATATATGGTAGCTCATCCTGAAGGGTCAAGACCATTCCAGAAGAGGCCTGTGTAGCTGATGAGGTAGATGGCCGGTCCTCATCCTGAGGCTCTTAGAATATTCCAGCAGTAGAGTCCTGTGTAGCGGGGGAGGTAGGTGGCTCATCCTGACCAGTGGCAGAGGATGCTCCAAAATATTTTAGAAGTGCCCCTGAAATTGCAATTGAATTGAAATTGAAATCAAAAGACCATAGGATTATGTTTTATACAGTTAAAAGAGCCTGGGGTCAAATTGACCCCAAACATAATAGGAGGGTTACATAAACATGCCCTTACACGCTAAATGTCTGTCATTACATGCTATATTAATCGAACTTTTAGGGAGGAACCATTAGCTCCTTGCTTACTGCCTCGAATTCTATGCATTGCACACTTTTAGTTATGACTGTTAAACTATACTTTGTCACGAACTAGAGTTGTAGCAAATAGCAGATGTTCGTCTTTGAAAGTACCCACAGATTTGAAAATTCAGTTGGTTAATGACAGGTTCTAATGTTAACCCAAATGATGGAAATAAATAATAACTGAACTTGCAACAGTTTTTTTTTGGAAGCACAATATTATGGTGAAATTCCAAATCTCGTGTTTGAGTTAAAACCAAATTATTGTTTTATAAGCATAGCAAGCATCATAGCGAAAAGGCTAACAAACGAAAGAGTTACCCACCAATTATAGCCCTTCATTCACGACATGGATACCGTAATAACCGGTCGTCTTCATGGTTACCGAATGATGCACGAGAGGTGCAGATTGGCTGGACTGCGCGTTACTCGAGACATGGTTCAGGAGGTTCAGTCACATCTTGACCCAGAGGGCGTACAGCAACGGAGAGGAACAAGACTTCGGAGAAGATTTTATAGTGTCCCAGGGCCCAATTATTTATGGCATATGGACTCCTATGACAAGCTGACCCCTTTCGGCATTGGAATAAACGGATGCATTGATGGGTTTTCGCGTCATATAATCTGGATGCAAGCAAACTCTTCCGATAGTAACCCCAAAGTCATCACAGCATACTTCATGAATGCAGTCACGGGCCTAGGGGGTTGTCCAAAAATAATCCGATCGGATTTGGGAACTGAAAATGTCCATGTTAACAGGCTGCAACACTTCTTCCGAGAAGATGAGACTGGCGTTGTGCATGGGCCGTGTGTGTTCCAAGGACGCAGTACATGTACATCAACGGATCGAAAGCTGGTGGGGGATCTACCGGAGACAGAACGCAAGCTATTGTAGGGATGTCTTCCAGGAGTTCCAGGCAACTGGAGACTTTAATGGGGATTTCATAGACAAGGGTCTCATCCAATTCTGCTTTCTTAAGATTATCCAAGTAAGTCATCCACTGTCCATATCTTCAATATAGTAGCCTACATCTCAGGGCTGTATTTCATATTGTTTTGATATGAACCAGCTTTAATATCAATTTGCCGCCTGCTCCACGTGTCTGTATACCTGTCTGTAGGCTCCAACTGTCAATGAGACAAATATGAAATACACTTGAACCTCATCGCTCATATCAAATCCAACTTTACAAGCTGTGTCACAACTAAGGATAAATCAATTAAAATGCATTACGTTTATGAAGGCGCCTTTGATTGACAGTTTAAATATATCTATCCTATTAAAAGGAGTATCAATCCTGACACAACATCTAACTGACGTGCCGACGTGTAAGGTGAGCGTATTGTGTCACTTCCGGTGTTCCCGTGTTACAAACGCTAGTTTGCTGCTCCGGCAAAAACTTACTGAACTCTGCTTCACTGTTTAAATTAGCGGCTATTTGCCTGGATTGCATTTGAATTACAATTGTTTTACTCAAGCACTTATACTTAGCCTCACTTACAGTGACTGACTCGCTGAATTTACAATTGTTAAAACACTGTTAGCTACTTTAGCTTAGTCATTAGCAATGGCTAATTCCTCTCCCTCTCCTGCTCTTTCTTGCTATGTGTGTCAAATGTTTAGCTATTCCTCTGCCTCCTTTAGTGATAACGATACATGTAATAAATGTAGTATATTCGCTGTTTTGGAGGCAAGGCTTAGTGAATTTGAGTCACGGCTCCGCACCATGGAATCAGAATCGTATGCTTCCGTAGCTAGCCAGCACCATGTAGTTAATGCGGGCCAACATACTGTAGCTTCTGCTAGCTGTCCCCCCGCAGACCCCGAGCAGCCGGGCGAGTGGGTGACTGTCCGAGGGAAGCGTAGCGTTAGATCTAGACCAGGGCACACCATGCCATGACGGTCGTTTCTAAACCGGAGCGCGTCTTCGCCTCTCTAACAGTTTCTCCCTACTCAGTGATACACCCGCTGAGAAGCCAGTTCTGGTTATTGGGAGCTCTATACTGCGATATGTGAAGCCAGCGGCCCCGGCGGCTACAGTAGGCCTACCTACGGTCATATGTGTCCCCGGGGCTGGAGCGGGCGATATAGAAACCCATCTAAAGCTGCTGGCAACAAAGAACCGTAAATACAGTAAGATCATACTTCACGTAGGTGGTAATGGTCGTAAATCGGAGATCACTAAAATGAATGTTGAGTCACTTTGTGCATACGCAAAGACAATGTCGGACTCAGTAGTTTTCTCTGGACCCCTGCCAAACCTGACCAATGATGAAATGTACAGCCGTACGTCATCCTTCCACCGCTGGTTGTCGGGGTGGTGCCCAGCTAATGATGTGGGCTATGTGAATAACTGGAGGGCGTTCTGGGGAAAGCCTGGTCTCAATTTGAGAGAGACGGCATTCATCCCACCTGGGACGGTGCCGCTCTCATATCAAAAAATCTGAACGAATTTATCAGACATAAACTATGACAACCCAAGTTTGATATTAGTAATCAGAGGTGCAGTGCTACGCGCCCCTCTGTGCTTCCGTTGGAGCAGTCGCCCACTCATAGTCTAATAAGCACGGTGTCTGTCCCCCGGCTCAGATCGGTTAAATCAAAGGTAAACAAAAGATGCGCTATACTTAACAACCTAATTGGAATTAAAACGACTGCAATAGAACAAAATAGGAAAATTAGATGTGGACTATTAAATATTAGATCTCTGTCTTCTAAAGCAGTATTGGTAAACGAGTTGATATCAGATAATAAAATTGATTTATTTTGTCTTACTGAAACCTGGCTGGGCCATGAAGACTATGTTAGTCTAAATGAAGCCACTCCTCCCAGCCATATAAATACTCAAATTCCTAGAGGCTCAGGCCGAGGAGGGGGAGTTGCAGCCATCTTTGATGCAAGCCTGTTAATTACTCCTAAACCTAAATTACATTATAACTCATTTGAAAGTCTTGTTCTTAATCTTCAACATCCAAAATGGAAAACATTACAGCCAATTATATTCGTTGTTATTTACAGGGCTCCAGGTCCGTATTCTGAATTTTTATCTGAATTCTCAGAGTTTTTATCATGTTTAGTCCTTAAATCAGACCAAGTACTTCTTGTAGGTGATTTTAATATCCATGTGGACATTGACAATGACAGCCTTAGTACTGCTTTCAACTCATTACTGGATTCAATCGGTTTCAGTCAGAGTGTGCACAAGGCGACGCACTGTTCGGTATTATCAGATCATTCTTTAATCACTTTCGAATTCTAACTACCTGATTATATTAAATTAGATAAAAGCTCCTACACCAGATGCTTATCTGACAGTGCTATAGCTAAATTTAAAGACGATATTCCAACAGCATTCGACTCTATGTCATGCCTTAACATAACAGAGGACCTGTATGTTAACCTCAGTCCCTCTCAAATTGATGCATTTGTAGACGACCTTAGACTCCGTCGCTCCCCTGACAAAGAAGATGATGAAGCAAAGGAAACTAGCACCTTGGTATAACTCCCAAACTCGCAAATTAAAACAAATCTCGCGAAACCTTGAATGTAAGTGGCGTTCCACCAAGGTGGAAGAATCTCGTTTGGATTGGCAAGAAAGTCTCAAAACCTATAGGAAGGCCCTAAGAAAAGCCAGATCAGACTATTACTCATCACTAATAGAAGAAAACAAGAACAACCCAAGGTTTCTTTTCAGCACTGTAGCCAGGCTGACAGACAGTCACAGCTCTACTGAGCCATCTATTCCTCTAGCTCTGAGTAGTGATGACTTCATTAACTTCTTCAATGATAAAATTACAACAATTAGAGATAAAATTCATCACCTTTTACACTCAACTTCTAACGGTTCACCTTTAAACGCAGAGTCGTTAGAAATAAAGACTAGTCTCGACATATACTTAGACTGCTTTTATCCTATAGACCTTCAACAATTAATGTTAAAGATATCCTCAGCTAAGCCATCTACCTGTCTCTTGGACCCCATCCCAACGAGACTACTCAAAGAAGCATTACCTGTGGTTAACACTTCATTACTAGATATGATCAATATGTCTTTATTAACAGGTTATGTACCACAGTCATTTAAAGTAGCTGTGATAAAACCTCTTCTGAAAAAACCCACCCTGGATCCTGAGGTCTTAGCAAACTATAGACCTATATCTAACCTTCCCTTTCTATCCAAGATCCTTGAGAAGGTGGTTGCTAATCAGTTATGTGATTTTCTACATAGCAATAGTTTATTTGATGACTTTCAATCAGGATTTAGAAAGAATCATAGCACAGAGACGGCACTGGTGAAAATTACTAACGACCTTTTAACTGCTGCAGACAAAGGTCTTGTCTCCATTCTTGTTTTACTAGATCTTAGTGCTGCATTTGACACTATTGACCATTCAATCCTGTTACAGAGATTGGAACACTTGGTTGGCATTAAAGGAATTGCTCTGAGTTGGTTTAGGTCCTATTTCTCTGATCGATCTCAATTTGTGAATGTTAATGATAAATCCTCCAAGTACGCTAAAGTTAGCCATGGGGTTCCACAAGGCTCAGTGCTTGGACCAATTATATTCTCCTTATATATGCTTCCTCTAGGCAATATTATTAGAAAACACTCAATTAACTTTCACTGTTATGCGGATGACACCCAATTATACTTGTCAATCAAACCAGACGAAACCAGTCAGCTAGCTAAATTTCAAGCGTGCATTAAGGATATAAAATCCTGGATGACCTATAATTTTCTGATGTTAAACCCTAACAAAACTGAAGTTATTGTGCTGGGCCCTAAACACCTCCGAACTTCATTATCTAGAGATATAGCTACTCTGGATGGTGTTGCCCTGGCCTCCAGCACCACTGTTAGAAATTTAGGAGTTATCTTTGATCAGGATATATCCTTTAATGCCCCTCATAAAACAAACCGCAAGAACAGCCTTTTTTCATCTTCGTAACATTGCCAAAATTAGGAATATCCTGTCTCAAAACGACGCTGAAAAACTAGTCCATGCATTTGTTACTTCCAGGCTGGACTATTGTAATTCCCTACTGTCAGGTTGCTCAAATAAGTCTCTTAAGACTCTCCAGCTGATCCAGAATGCTGCAGCGCGTGTTCTCACAAGAACTAAGAAAAGAGATCATATTTCTCCTGTATTAGCTTCTCTGCATTGGCTTCCTGTTGAATCCAGGATTGAGTTTAAAGTCCTTCTCTTGACCTACAAAGCTCTAAATGGTCTAGCACCATCATATCTAGAAGAGCTCCTAATACCCTATTGTCCTACTAGAGCACTGCGCTCCCAGAATGCAGAGTTACTGGTGGTACCTAGAGTCTCTAAAAGTAGAATGGGAGCTAGAGCCTTCAGTTATCAGGCTCCTCTCCTATGGAACCAGCTCCCGATCTGGGTCGGGGGGCAGAAACTGTCACCTCATTCAAGAATGAACTTAAAACTCTCCTATTTGATAAAGCTTATAGTTAGGGAGTGAGGAGTTGCAGTGTTCACCTAACTGGCCCAACTGCTTCTCTTCATAATTGTTAGATTAATAATACATAACAAAGTAGAGGGAGGCAGGCCAGCCAAGCCAGATCCGGCAGGGGGAGAGTTCTAAGCCCGAAAAAGCTACCTCTCCTTATGACCTGTCTCTCTTAGTTACCTGTTATAGTTACGCTGTTATAGTTCTAGACTGCCGGGGGACTTCCTTCCTTTGACACACTGAGCTGCTCTCTCCTCTCCCTTTCTATTACTGTTACTATTACTATTACTATTTGTGTGCAGCCCATCCCAGAAATGCTTGTTACTAATCCTAGCTTCTGGGGAGTTTACTCCCCGGAGTCCTTATGCTTTTTTCCCCCAGCGTATTTCCTTGGAGAACGTTGGCACCAAGATCCTGGTTGCAGCTGTCGCCGTGGTCCTGCTGCACTCCCTGCTGAGCTCAGCGATGCCCTGCAATGTCATGCTGCGTCCTGCTGAACCCTGCAGCTTCCCGCTACATCCAGTCACTGTTCCATTATTAATGTGACTACTATCGCCACTGTTCATCACACCCCCAACCGGCTCGTCAGACACCGCCTACCAAGAGCCTGGGTCTGTCCGAGGTTTCTTCCCAAGAGGGAGTTTTTCCTCGCCACTGTCGCACTGCTTGCTCTTGAGGGAATTACTGGAATTGTTGGAATTGTTGGGGCTTTGTAAATTATAGAGTGTGGTCTAGACCTACTCTATCTGTAAAGTGTCTCGAGATAACTTATGTTATGATTTGATACTATAAATAAAATTGAATTGAAAATATCCTGGTGTGCACTCGTTATTATAGATCACACTTAAAATGCAACATAATTTTATTTTAACTATAAGGGGTCCCTGCTCTGTTTCTCTATCAACCACTGACATAAACATTATGCTTTCATTATTATTATTTTTAACATATAACTACACTATATTAACATAGAGCTTAATACTGTGTTCACATAGGCCTACATGGGATTTTGTATTCAGTATTTGAACCACAGATGTAACTAAATGATGACGCTGAAGTGGAGCTGTCCAGGGTTTGATATAGACTACCGTTTAGTGTTCACTTGTTTTCCTTTCCCTTCATATCTAATTGATTACTAGCTACTTGGAGTCAAATGTAGCTACATATTTCCAAAAAGAAGCGGAAACCAAAGCACTCCGGCAAAAAATGTAAATAGTCTTTATTAAGATGACTATATCATGAGGAAGGAAGGAAGGACATAGGAAGGGAAGGAGGAAGGAAGAAAGGAAAGAAGGACGAAGGAAAGAAGGAAGGAAAGAGGAAGGGAGGAGGGAGGAAAGAAAGAGGGAAGGAGGGGAAGAAGGAAGGAAAAAAGAGCGGAAGGAAGGAAGAAAAGAGAGAAAAAGAAAGAAGGAAGGGAGAAAAAAAGAAGGAATGAAGGAACAGTCAAAACAGATAAAATGGTTAAAAACATACTAGTACATAAAAGTAAGGCTGGGATACATCTTATGCGTAGTGGCACAACAGCCTTCTTCAGGGTGTAACCCACAGCACACAGATTCCCCTTAAGTAGACAGGTTAATTACACACACCTGAGCAGGTGGACAATGAACTCACAGGTAAAAGTACAAGGTCTCACCAGTAGATGGCTATTCAAAATGTAAGAAAAGATACATGATAAAAAAATGTGGAAAAAATAAATAAAGACATAGAAAAAACAATAATGATAAATCAATGTACAAGCAACAAAATCTCTAGAGCAACACAGGCATCAGACCACAAATACAAGAAAAACTATAACAAAGGACTGAAATCAGTTTCCTCATTGAGTCCTGGATATACTGTAGCTTGCATTTGGTATATGTAATAAGTTTCTCTCTGCAATAATAATTTGATTTGATCACCACAAATATTCTTTTGGATTGTTTCTAGGTTTTGTTTCCCTCTTCTTTTATGAATGTTTGTGTCCCCCACCAAAGACCCCCCTCATAACATGTGTCTAAATTTCTGAGCTCTGGACTTTTTTCCAAGCCTATATGGCATCAATATGTAGGCGTTTTTGTCCTGGGGTCAATACTCTTGTTTTCATTATGTAGGCTACTATGGCTGAGTGCGGGAAGCTGAAGCACAGTATTATTCTGCTGATAACTCCACCATAGCATAAAACAATACTGCATTTCCCCATTATGGTGCTATAATGATATATAATAAATATATACAGTGTAAGGCGCCAAAGGTGGCTTCTTCCATGTACTCATTTTCAAAATAAGTCATCATACGTATTGAAATCCTCATGTTTTTGTGTTGCAGAACGAGTTAGACACCGTTGTGACAATGTGGGACAACCATCACATTCGAGCAGGTGGAAACGGACCCTAATTATCATGGAAAACCATGTCTGATGTACAATGTACCTGAGCTCTATCACGCACAAGATTATTTGCATCCACTACAGTATGAAAAAGTGGGGATTGTTCTCCAAGAGGACATTTGTCTATGGAAAACAGACATTCCCTGCGACCATGACCTGCATGAGCTCTGTTTGATGGTGATGGAAGAGAACAACATAGCACAGTGTCATAATGCTACAGAGGCAATACGACTTTACAAAGACCTGAGGCCTTTAATAACAGCACTCCTGCCAGAGCCTCATCACTGATGTTGTTG
This sequence comes from Perca fluviatilis, assembly GCF_010015445.1. Lineage (NCBI taxonomy): Eukaryota > Metazoa > Chordata > Actinopteri > Perciformes > Percidae > Perca > Perca fluviatilis. The sequence goes on along the minus strand of NC_053124.1, from coordinate 4,038,196 downwards.
TAGCATACAGACAGATGCACTCTCCAAGGTTTTAATAATGATGGCATTTCCAGCAATGAGGCCTCTCCAAAGGTTTACATTTCTCAAGTATCATTGGCCTGTGCATCAGTTGATGCTGTGTTGAAATGTTTTACTAAGATAATTTGATTTATGTGTAGTAGGCCAGGTTGATAATGTTGGGTCTTGGGACCAGAAAGGGCACTTTAGGGTTTTCCAGTCATGGAATTCTGGAAAAAAATCATATATAGGTTTAATAAAAATATTCTCAGATTTGGGTCCAAGAGACAAATTTACATAAAATGAGGGTCTGTGCCCCTTAAGTGTAACACATGTAGGGTTCATGCTCTGAAAATGTTGAAAATCATTGTAATGTAGGGCTGCCCTCGACTAAAGACATTCTTAGCCAACTAATAGACATTTGTCTCAATTGATCGACTGATTAGTTGATTTCAGTGACAAATCTGTAAAGTTTGAGTTGTCCACATGCAATAATTCAAAAGGACCTCTTTAAAAATCATGCTTATCAGAGACGTCCTTGTAATCTTCCAGGAAATTACTAATTTAGCATTAGAACTGACTAATCGACTAACAAAATCTTAGTCAACACATTAACACAGTTTAAAAAAAGACAGTGAAAATTACAAACAGTTGAAACATTTTAATCAAAACATTTTCATTGTAAACATTGCAAACTCATAAGCCACTGCTTTCATTTAAATAACATGAACTTGGACCCGGGAAAGTGCAGGGGGGCGGGGGCAGGGGGGGCACTGCACTATTCTAAATCAAATTAGAATAGAATAGAAAAATGTATATATAGCACATTTGACACTGACAACGTAGAACAGTACTGGCAATAGAAACTCTTCCAGGTTTGAAGATCTGCATAGCATTACACTGTAATTTATGAACTATGTTTAGGTTTAATTTTAACAATGGAAAAACATCAACCACAAACAGTACATACATACAACTTGTCCAAGAATACATTGTCACATTTCTATTTTTTGTAAATAAATTGTCTTTATTGAAATATTAACTCAAGTGTGATTTTTTTTCCACAGTGCCTTCAGCTGTCATATTTGAATTTTAAAGAGATCATGAATTGAAAAGAAAAATCTATCTCATTCTACTACGACAATGCATCTGCCCTCCATATATGTAGAACTTGTGGATTATATAAAAGATGATGCTGCTAAACTTCAGAATGTGTGTGTGTGTGTGTAGTTTTCATTTGCTGTCTAAGCAAACAAAGCCTTATTAGGCCAAATCCATTACCCACACTCCACTCTTCAACACAGAGATGAATTCTGTTTGAAAATCTGCATAGTCTTTGTAGTTAGATGCCAGTTCCAAAGAACAACTACAGGTGTGAGCCAAAGGCGCCATTGCGAACTGTGGCTGTTCTGCTGTGAATGTGACTTTAATGGTCTTAGGTAGGAACAAGTCAGACCCTGTGCAGTACCTGAGGAATAGGCCAAGCTCCTTCTCATCTCTTTCTCTTACAAATCTCAAGAGATGATTTGAGGTAGTTTGTTCTTCCAGTGACATAGATTCTGGGAACTTAATGGTTTTGGTAATGTTTCTTGCCTTGGGTTTGAGATCATCCAGAATCTTCTTCAATCCTTCCGTACTCATGGATTGTCCAATAGACCTGAGAATTGGCTTCCAACACTTTATGATAAATGCTGGTTCTTGCACCATCTCTTTGTGGGCTATTTCCTCCACCAGACTTGGCAGATTTTCTTCAGTTGGGAGTACACAGCAGTTGTGACTGCTGAGTATGCTAAGGAGTTCATCCATATCTGCCCCTTTGAAGTTGCTAATTGCCTCAGTTAGCACATCCTTCTCAGTTGCGCTGATATAGTTGAAGAAAGCCTCCAGTAGATTGTCTGAGCAGGAGAGAGATAGCGCCTCTGTAAGGAACGGAGGGGCAAGTTGGACTGGAAATAACTGAAATTTCTGCCATCCAAAGGCCAAGATGCGAGCAACAGCAGTCCACTCTTTCTCTTGGAATTTGTGGTACAAAAGTGGGATCTTGTAGTTGGTTCCACAGGTCTTTGTTGCATAAAACATATCCCAGAAATCAGTGAGGCAGTCTCTGGTGACCCCACTCCCAACTCCAGCCTCAGCCTCGCCACGTTCAAGCACACGCCTGATTGAAATATTAGCATCCAGTATGCAGTCATCTGTAAATGCTTCAATCATGTCCACAAGACAGTGTGTTTTGCGGATCACAATGACTTGCTTCTCAACTATATTCTCTGGATTTGCAAAGAAATCAATGGCCATTGTGCTGGTGGAACTTGAAGCCTGCTCAGAATCCACAATGTCAATATCTTCTTCCATCTCAGCTACCACTACTGCTTCTATTTGATTTTCAAAGACTGTGTTTGTGCCGCTTTCTTGTTGGCTGTTAACTGGCCAGGAATCTGGACTTACTGTGGTCTTGACGTGTAGCGGTGAGTATACCAGAGTGTCAGCAAGACCATCGACAAGTTCACAAGGCATGTTGGTGTCATATCCAAATACAATAACTTCATCATCACTGGGTAGATCTATAAGAGGCTGGCCTGATGTTTGAGAAGTAGGAGTTGCTTGGAGTGTTGAGGTAGTATCAGGACTGCTCCAAGAGAAAGGCCTACTGCCGTACCGAGGTCTTATGCCAGGAGTGGGGGAGAGCAGTGATGGGCTGGATAAGGATGGAGATGCATATTTAGCTGGCCCAAGTGTGTTGGATGTATCAGGTGAAAAGGGCATGTCTGTTGTTTCATCACTAAGCTCAGAATCACTACAATCTTTTGGCTTTGTACAGAGGTATAGTCTGAGGATCTTGTAATTAGTTTGCTCTAACAAACTTCCAACTGTGACACTACCCTCAAGGGGCTCCTCAGAACCAATGACAGAAAGCATGAACTCAAAGTCCTCTAATTTGCCTTTTGTTGATGTACCGTTGGGGAAAAAAAGGGTTTTCCCTTTTTCAAGAATTGAGGATACAGTATCATCTTTGCTTACAACTATCTCTCTTGTTCCACCACCAGTAGGCCTTCTTACTTGTTTGTACATAGAATTTTGGTAGTTCAACCAGCCAAGTTCGATTTTCCTTGTCTTCTTTTCAGCATTCTTATTTCCACGAAGTGTAGGCTTAGATTTAAAGCTGCTGGTTGCTGTGGCTGAGGTGGTGGATGGAAGTTTCATCTTCTCTCTTAGTCTATTTATTAAAGTTTGTTTCCTTTGCTCTGTATCCTCTATCCTTTCACTTGAGGATAACTCCTTCCAGTTTCTGGCAAAGACACGATCTCCATATCGAGGAATAAAAGCAGAGAGTTTGTCTTCTCCAAGGAACTTTACAATGTCTTGATCGATCTAAAACACAAAAGCAGATATAATGTCATAATCACCTACTGGTAACCATCATACTCAGAAAAAGAAGGCTCTGAAAGGGCTATTCACAGAGAGACTGACTTCTACGTATAAACATTTTACTCTAGAGCACACTTTTCTCTTGGCACTTTCCTCCCCTATATCCAGAGATGGTAGTAACAAGTTACATTTCCTCAGTTAGATTTACTTGATTAACTTTTTAGATAAATTCTACTTATAATGCAAATGTTTTTTTACTTTTACTTGAGTAATATTGTCCTAAAGTAACAATACTTTTACTTGAGTACAATTTTTGACTACTCTATCCTTCTCTGCCTATATCAGAACCTTTCTATTTAGAAAACACTGAAGGAACATTTTGGAAGGAAAAATACGCATTTTATTCTTGTGACATGAGTCATTATTGCCACCTTGTGACCAAAATCTGCAACAACATGTTACCGTGCAGCTGACTTAAAATCTGCTTCACATTTTACTTATTTCACAACAATGTTACACTAAAAAGAAAACAAAGAACACATTGGACAACTTTGAGAACTATCTCACACCAGTAGAAAATTATATTTAAATGAATGAACTACACGGCTACATATATTTGAGTAATGAGTGTTTGAGTTTCTGTTTATTTCTGTGAGTGAGAATGTAATGTACACTGGTCATAGCTGTTTTTGTTTCTGTTTTTAACAGCAAGGGTGTGTGTCCAACCGTTGCTGCAATTTAGTAGTTACCAGTATTAACTTAGGTCATATCAATTATTTTATGTCCATCTTGTGCAGGTAAGGTATTACGCCATTTTCAATGTCTAGATGGATCATATGTATGATTCTACAGACTTACAACAACCAAATTGGACCAAAGTACTTCTTCATTTGTCAATTTAGCATTAGCAGACAATGCCTTTGAATATTGACTTAGACTGTGTAGCTACTTCACCTTTTCCTCTGCCATTCTTTCCAGGTTCTCCTAGGGAACACCCCTTTCTCTCAAGGCTGAGAGAAACTGGTCCATGGTGATCTGTAGGATTCAACAGTAAACATAGTCATTGTTAGCAGCTGCAACAAAGTTGTTCAATTCTTGACTGCTGGCCCTTATACAAAAAGGTTGTCATAGTTCTTCTGATTATTTAATAGCCACATTTTGATTTGACCATTGCAATGCTGTGCAACAACCCATAATAATAAACTCAGTCACATATCAAAGCACTATTAAATTAATTAATAAACGTTTAATTACGTTTCACATTACATTGCTAAGTTAACGTTAGCCTACATTTACGTTACCTTAGCTGAAGCAGCCGGACAGATAGGAGTTTGTCATCCTTCCATCTGCTAACCGGTAGCCCCTAAACAAACCCAGTCAACTAACCAACTAACAAAGTGTACAAATGTGGCGCTGCTGGCGCACAACTTACAGCCAGTGGCGCTACAGAAGCCGTTCGTGGCAGCGCATTAGTTTGAATTCAAGACAAACACATTATTAATTAATTCGATAAAATGATCTTTGGTATGTCGAGATAAAGAAATAATTAATTAGTTATCTCGAGAAAACAAACTTTGTTATCTCGAGATAACGAATTAATAAGTCGTTATGACGAGATAATAAAAAAAAATCCACGGCCGTTCTCGGCTTCCGTATATATATATATATATATATATATATATATATATATATATATATATATATACACAATAAACTGAAAAAGATATTTTTTATGAAGTTTAATTATGGTATATTCATCTTGGCATTTGACTGCATGATGTAGTGGTTAGAAAGGAAAGGCCTTTTGTTAAATAAAAGCCACACAACTACACTGAAGCAAACAAAATGTCTGTGTATTTGCTGTAAGGAAGCTTCTTATTAACATATATATTAAAAGACAATAATTAATGGTAGATAGTACCATGCAACACTAACACCTGACACTGACATAGAATGAAGGCACACATTATATACACAGTATATACACACACATGCAGCTAAACTTGCCCTGGTGATGAAGGTTCTAAAAATGGCCTGCCTTCATACAGCAATTAAATATGAAGAGGACATGATTATCCAACCATTTCACCCTCTGATCTTCTCATCTTGCCTATCTGGGAAGACTCACATTCATCCTCAGCCAAACCACTGAAATACAGTTGAATCTCTGGGTCACGTTTTGATCTGCAAGAAAAACTAAAATAGCATTCTGGGTTGAACCTTTCAGTCTATATTTAGAAGCAAGCCTTAACACGTATGTTTGCAGATTGAATGCACATTATGGATGATAATTGCATTGTACTGTTTAGAAGGAACAAGACAAAGGTTGCACTGAATCAGTCAAATCCCTTAACTATAAATCGGTCAAATTCCTTTACTGACCATTTTTCCTGCTCTTCTAAAATTCACAAACGACATATTGTCCGCATCAGACAATAATATGCTGACAGGTGCTATATTTATTGATCTTTCCAAAGCTTTTGATATGGTTGACCATTATCTTCTTTTAGACAAATTACATGCTATTGGTCTTTCTTCAGACTCTTTATTATTTTTTAATTCTTTTCTTCATCATAGAAGTCAATGTGTTGCTTTTCAAGGCACCCAATCTGGCTTTAAAATAATTGATAAAGGTGTTCCACAAGGTTCATCCTTAGGCCCGCTCTTATTCTCGATCTTTATTAATGATTTACCGCAAATGTGTACTGACAGTTTAATTCACTTATATGCAGATGACACTGTAATATATTCATCCAGTTCTGATATTTTACAAATCCAATTATCTCTTCAATTTGACTTTAACCTAGTTCAAAAATGGTTTTATTCTAACAAACTCCTATTGAATAGAAAAAAATCATACACTATGTTATTTTGCAATAGACCGAATTCTTTGCCTATATCTAAATGCTGGTCAATTAGTTTTCTTGATAAAACAGATTTAACAATAGTTGAAGAGTATAAATATCTTGGTCTTTGGCTTGATAACCAGCTCTCCTTCAAACCTCATATTAATTCAATCTGCAAGAAAATATATGGCCAATTGAAGTCACTTTATCGCTCTGTAGATTGTTTTTCACAACAGGTTCGAAAAATTATAATACATTTTTTACTTCCAATAATTGATTATGCCGATACCATATAACGGGAATACCACAGATTCAAATCTTCGTCCTATTTCTGTACTTTATAATAGTCTTTGCAGATTTGTGCTTAGATGTCCTTATAGAACTCACCATTGTCAAATGTATGAGTCTTTGAACTGGCTGGCTCCCAAGTCAAGAATGCAATTCCACTGGTTACTACTTATTTTTAAGTGTATTCATTTCCATTTTCCTCCTTATTTGAAATGTCTTTTAGTTTCTTTTAATACACAGTACAATTTAAGGCATATGAATCAGCTCTTCTTTTATGTACATCCTGTTCCTGTTTCTGATCCTTCTTGTTTTTCTTATATACTGTACATGTTTGCAGTTATGTACCTGCATGTGATACTGAAGTGCATAAATATATTTATACCTTGTTTCTGTAATTGCATTTTCACAGATGGCTCACTGATTGATTTTGATTTTGGTATGGGCTAAAGGAAGGGATTAGGTTTGTGGGAGCATTGTTAGAGAGTGCGTGTATATGAATGTGAATGTTGTTGTATCTAAATGTTTGTTATTGTCTAGTGTTGTATTTACTTTAATGATGATTCTCCATCTTGATGTTTTCTTTTGTATCTTAAAGGACCCCCTTGAAAATGAGATGATGCATCTCAAGGGGTTATCCTTGAAAACAAATAAACAAATGTCATTTTGGAAAATAATAATTTGTTTTAGTTGTTTAACCCAAAGATTCAACAATGAAATCTGTATTCACTTCAATAAGCACATGGGAATACAACTGTGCTTTTAGCTGATATTAAATGAAAAGGTGAAAAGAGTTCAACACTTTTGGGAAATGGGGATGCTGGGGATATGTCCACACCAATTTTTAGAAAAGGTAGATTTGTCTCCCTCAAAAAATATGGCAGACAACCCACTCTCTAAAAGAGGTAAACATAACTGTTCAGGGGGCTCAAAACATGTCTGGAAAACATGAATTGTGTCTACTTGTGCTACATCGGGGGATTAAAGAACACAACAGGGCTGTGAAAAATAAACATGTGATTTATGTAGATTTAAACTAATGGCTTTAACGAGTTCTCATTCTCTAATAGATTTGTTGTTGAGATGTACATTGTTATGAATGACGACTGGAGAGGAGGCTTTTCAAGTGCTCAATTTGTGTTTTTATTAACAAAAATGACACTAAACCATACTCCTAACCAAAATACAAATAAGAATATTAAACTGAGGCAGGCCGGCCGTCAACCTTACAGCCAGCTGCCTCGATTCCTCAAGCCTTCTTCTCCTGAAGCCCTTTTTCACTCAGCCTCCCCTAATTAGAACCTACCACCTACCAGGTGATTATAGGGTGAGTTATCCTGAGCAAGCAACAGTAACACTTAAGTTTCTCAAAACATCATTACAATTGGATAGATCAGTTATATTTTTTTATATATATTTATTTATTTATACATATATGTGCACCCACGACAATAGGCACCCCAAATAGTATAAAAATGTCAGTTTATGCAGAACTATTTTACCTATTGTTCTTCACCTTAGGTTTGCTCAGCCCCTCCCTTCAGAAAAGACCTAATGAGGCAAACTTGCATCCACTCTCCCTGATTACGCTGGTAAGCAGCTGAGCTATCCCCATATGAACCCATAAAACCTTTCTTTGGTTGCCTCTTACTTCTGCATATTTTCAGTTACAAAAACCATAGAAATATCAAAATGTTCAGGGGTCTCATTTATAAAACTGTGCGTAGGATCCTTACTATAAGTGTACGTGCGCCCAAAAGCCCAAATTGGCGTACGCCGAAAAAAAGTCAGATTTATAAAACAGTGCGTACGCACACCTGTAAGCAATGTTCCCTTTATAAATCACAGATTGACTACAAGTGTGCGTACGTGGATCAACCTCTTATCCCGCCCTGTACACACCCATTTTTAACCATAAATAGTCAATGTAAAGCACCTCGTGAATGCTGATCAGTATGTTAATGACCCTGGCAGTTGTTCTTCGTTACACCGAAACATGCCGAATCATGACGACTGGCGGAGAAAACAAACAAACAAAGAAAAACTCTCAGACGCTCGGGAATTGCTGCCAATTAAATTATAATTTCGGCCTGTTGTCGCACAGCATATGGAAACCGGATCTATAGACTACCTTTATTCATAAAATCTTCCAAATCAGCAGGCATTACGGTACTCGGGGACAGCTTCAATATACCAGACGTATATAATAAGATTTAACAGTACAGTAACAATATATTGTATCCAAACAAGCCTTAGTGATGAAGTTGAAGATTATATATAATATTTATTTAAAAAAACACTTAGCTGTCAGCCATTTCCCTCTGGAAACAGCCGGTTTCACCCAGAGTGGCGAGGACCTGTATATGGACCGGGATGGCAAGGTTCCCGGCGCGTTGCCCTCTCTACTGGACCCAATTCAGTACATAGAGCCAAGAGCGCAGCTATATTACTATTACAGCTACATTAGGGAATTTAAATCGGCATATGAGCCAGTCATCGTCATGGTCCCTGAAGTCTCTTTTTCTCCTGATTCTTCCATTGCTGTCCTGTCCATCATGCAGCATTACGCACGGGTTCACCGCAGTATTTATGTTTAGTCTACAACAATTTGTGATTGTTAACACCTTGACACCTTGACAGTTTAGGACTGTGTGAGCTGAACTATTCCCCCACATGAACAGAGCAGCAACGATGACATAGAAGCAAATGCCACGTTATACACAAGGAGGAGCTGGGGAGGTGGCGGGCGGCAGAGAAGCGAGCAGCAAGCAGGTAGGAGCAAACTGAATCTGCTTTAAATAGGGCGCCCTGTTTGAGTGTAGCCATTGAGCAGCGAGGGGTGTTAACCAGCTGATGGGCTAATCCAGATCAGCTAATGCAGCTCAGCTGGAGCAGATCAGAGGCCTGTACTATGAAGCAAGATCAACTTGTCCTGGATCTCTTTCAGTAATCCGGCTTCACCTAACCTAACAACCGCGGTCCTGCATAACCTGTACTACGACGCTGGTTATCAACTAGTTCAGTCAACTCAGAGTTTCCCAATCCAGCGGCGCGCGCGTTCACATAAAAGAGGCGGTGTTTGCGCACCACGACCAATCGCAAACATCTACCAGAGCAGCATATTTTAAACAAGAAGAGCAAACTATAATTCTACATAAATATGAAGAACACAGACACGGTTTTACAGGCATAACGCAATACAGTCGCTGCTTCCTAAAACAGGAAGGAAAGCTGGCAAAAAAAAATTAAAATAGCCGACGCTGTAGATGTTTAAATCACAACGCTTATTAATATCACTTCCTCATCAGTCAGGACCAAGATCTGACCATAATTACACTTGTGCTTTTCCGTTGTTGCTTTAGCCTATAATTTCAGTTGCAACCCTGGCAGTGGGAAGCGACCGTGAGAGCAAATAAAAAATATAAAAACATAAATTCAAACCGATGTGCGCATTGGCGACACACGGCTCAAGAAGCAGATATGTAATTCCCTCCCATTAATATATATAATATATAATATAATATATTTCATAAAAATACCAATCAGGGAATGTTAACAGGGTTGTCGATCTCTAAATGTTTTAACTTTTATGAGCGCACCTCTCTCTCTCTCTCTCTCTCTCTCTCTCTCTCTCTCTCTCTCTCTCTCTCTCTCTCTCTCCTTCCACCAAGCTCCACCTGATCTTCTAAGAACGGTGACGCCGTTATCAACTGAGTATTGATTGGTCAGTAGGCGGTGCTTTAACACTGGTTCATCTCTGATCTCCAACTTGACCTGCATCTGAACAATATTAAAAGGTTAATTAAAAAAATACTAAAAAAAGGGTTGAACCTGAAGTTAGCTCGTTAACGCCAAATCCTGCTTCGTAGTACAGGTCTCAGCTGATGAGACCGTGTTGATGGCCAATAGCGTTAGCAGCGTCTTGACTACCTGGCCTGCCAGAACTGACGCTGACGCTCAATTTATTGTGAAACTTGTGAAATCACTGTTTAGTATTTACTAAAATCCCAAGTTTTGTGTTCCATCAGGATTTTTCTGCATTTATAATGGGTGTGTATTGGTCATTGCTAGAGCATCCCATCTCTATAAATTTCTCTCACACCCACAATTGTGTCTTGTCATACATGATTGATATGTTAAAACGTAGGTATTCTTGTCTAGTTCCACCCAATGTGCTCATGTAAGCTATAGGACTTATAGTTTTTGAATTATCTGCCTCAGAGCAACAAGACGGTTGGTGGATCTTTCATTGATGATAATGTTATTTATCCTCATTCACTCTTGAGCAAAACGCAAATAGAGAATTTTGAAACTGTGATTTCAGAGTCATTTTTTATTTTTATCTACACAAATTATATGCAAATACATTCGCAAAGGCATTCTGGTGCTCACGATGGGGTCATTTCACTGCTGCCAACTACAGTATAGTTTAGGCTGTCTGAGGCTTCTTTTCACAGGTGGCTCTCTGTGGCAGCAGTCTAACAGCAGCTGATACGGACGTTAGCTGATTACAGAGCTCAAAGGGATCTCTGCTGTGTTTACAAACATGGTCACTGATTAGTAAACATGACGCCCGCCGCATTTTCACCAGTCAAGTTGCAACTACAGACAGTAATATGAACATTAACAGAAGATCACATCCACACAGTCTGATGAAACAGCGGCAGCCTGCTGCGCTCCATACCCAGGGCAAAGTCACCGTTTCTGGGTTACTGGACTACTGGGACTCGGAGCTGCCAGCAGCAACCCAGGCAGCACATGCCGTTTTACATTAGCCTGCGGAGCTCATGAACTCCGACACACAGTCGGACAAAATTGGCAATTAGCCATCAATTTTCGTAAAACGGCCCATATTTGACCTCTACATAGTTGATTAGCAGACGAACAATATATACAATTTCTGAGATCTGCGCGACATAGATTGGTCCCAGTGGCCTATGTAAATTTTGGGGAGTTACAAAGATAGAAGGTAAAGGAGCCAAATAAGGTAGGAGTTGAGGAGTTGACGTCAACTTTTAGCTTTGTTGAGATTCACCTGTTTTCAGCAGCAGTTTCAAATTGTGAGATTTTCATAGGAAAGAGGTGTCAATGGGACTTTGAGGTTCTCTGTATGTCCTTTTTACCCACCGAATTCAACTATGACAAGGTAAACTCGGTTTTGCATTCTATCACCCCTTTAACATTCCCTGATGGGTATTGTTATAAAGGATTTTCAGCAGAGGGAATTACATATAGGCTGTTTGTCGGCTTCTTGAGCCATGCGTGGCCAATGCGCACATCGGTTTGAATTATGTTTTTATATTTTTTATTTGCTCTCATGATCGCTTACCACTGCCAGGGTTGCAACTGAAATAATAGGCTAAAGCAACGACAGTTTATGGAAAGCACAAGTGTAATTATGGTCAGATCTTGTGCCTGACTGATGGGGCAGTGATATCGATAAGCGATAACTGTAATGCATTTACAGCGTCGGCTATTTTTTGTCCAGTTTTCCTTCCCGTTTTAGGAAGCAGCGACTGTATTGCGTTTTGCCTGTAAAACTGTTTGTGTTCTTCATATTTATGTAGAATTATAGTTTGCTCTTCTTATGTAAAATATACTGGTAGATGTTTGCGATTGGTCATGCTGTGCAAACACCGCCTCTTTTATGTGAACGCGCGCGTCGCTGGATTTGGAAACCCTGGGTTGATTGAACTAGTTGTTAACCATTGTCGTGACACAGGTTAGGTGAAGCCGGGTATCTGAAATAAATCCAGTACATGTTGATCCCTAGCTTCTGGGGAGTTTACTCCCGGAGTCCTTATATTTCCTTGGAGAACGTTGGCACCAAGATCCTGGTTGCAGCTGTCGCCGTGGTCCTGCTGCACTCCCTGCTGAGCTCAGCAGTGCCCTGCAATGTCATCCTGCGTCCTGCTAAACCCTGCTGCTTCCTGCTACATCCATCCATGCTCTGCTGGGCCACGCTACATCCTGTAACGCCCTGCAGCGCCCTGATATGACATGAACTACTACGACTACCATTTGAAGTCACTGTTCCATTATTAATGTGACTATTATCGCCACTGTTCATCGCATCCCCAACCGGCACCATCAGACACCGCCTACCAAGAGCCTGGGTCTGTCTGAGGTTTCTTCCCAAGAGGGAGTTTTTCCTCACCACTGTCGCACTGGTCGCACTGCTTGCTCTTGAGGGAATTGCTGCAATTGTTGGGGCTTTGTAAATTAAAGAGTGTGGTCTTGACCTACTCTATCTGTAAAGTGTCTTGAGATAACTCGTGTTATGATTTGATACTATAAATAAAATTGAATTGAATTGAAAATCTTGATTCGTAGTACAGGCCTCTGGTATGACAATTTCTCGTTTGGCTCTCTGTGAAGGCGGTCGCATTTTCTCCCTCTCTCTCGGCACTGCTCCTAAACTACGAATTATGGATTTGATCAACTGATCTCTCAGCGCAATTGACACCATATTCTCGACGAGAAGCTCGGGTTCGGGGGAACCTGACTGCCCTGCCGGAACGTTCGCAGCTGGCTACACGATGGACGCGTGGGAGAGGTGGCGGATCGTGTGTCTGGCGGTTCTTTCCGTGGAGGACATTGAAGATATTTTCTTATTCGGAACCATGATAACAGGTCTTTTGCTGATTGGCTCAGGCATTGCCCTGGTTTATCGAGAAATTAAGAAGACGGGAACCGAGCAAAATACAAGGCTGGCCGTCATGGTTGAAGCTGTGGGCAGAGCTGTCGGAACTCAAATTGTGACTATGAACACCATGAGCCACAAATTGGATACTATGAACACCATGGGCCAAAAAATGGATACCATCTTAGATAGACATTAGTTTTGGGAATTTAGGAATTTGATCACGATACGGAGACCAGAGGGGACATTTCAGAGCAGTCGAGAGTGACTAACTGCGGCTCCTGGCCCTGAGACAAAACAAATTCCAATCTTATCTTTTTTGGCTCCCTGAACCAGCACTGGCCTTGGCCGAGGCCGGTGTTGGCCAACACTTCCTCCTGGAGCACTGCAGCGAGGCACAATCTTGCGTTCCTTACCCAATTCCCACAGACACCTGTTGATTGTTGACTCGGACTGGGTCCTGTTTCAAGGCTGACTCCATGGCAACCGGCTGTGTATCGCAATGACAATCGTGCAGACTGAGAAAACCTGATTACGGGGGCCAGACGTAGCATGACTACTCCCCATGTATGTTTGTATGTACCTTGTAAAGCGCTTTATTGTTTTTTTTATCTGTGAAATGCGCTCTATAAATAAAGTTGGATTGGATTGGAATTCAGCTAACAATTACCTTAAGTTCTAGAAATGGACGGGGCTTTAAACATCATATTCAGTGACCAGCTAACATCACATACTCCCATCCTGCTGTAGAACTGTTTTGTAGCTAGTTGAAATAGTCATTGTACAGTAGAGAGAGAGAGAGAAATAAAGCTATTTGATGATGGTTCCACAGTGACTACATTCTGATTTCTCCTCTTCTGCATATGTATTGCAGCAGCTGGAAAAGGAAGTAGGTTACTCTAGTATTGATTTTTGGCTATTTTAGGATGTTGGGAGAGCATTTCTCTTTGTTTGATTTCATTTAAATTAAAGATGGGCTTCGCTGTTGTCTTCATAACTCATTTTAAAATAGAGAAATAAAGAGAGAGATTTGTCCTACGCAGCCGCCGCACTGAACTGCCACTGTGGTGCCACGATGTGTGCCGAATGGATGTCGCTCGCTTGCCACTGCTTTGCCACTGTTGTAACACCTACAACTTTCATAGAATTTGGCTATTATTCAACTTTTAAAGATATCAGATTAGAAAAATTATCACTTTTCGACAATTCCTACAACTTTACCTTCTTCTTACACATTTTAACCAGCAATCCAGTTTAGCTTTAGCATTAGCTTTTCAAAAAACTTTAATTATTCCACATCTTTTTTACATTAGTGGTTGTCAATTAAATTCATACTAATTAAAATCATTCCCACTTTTCCAACTATTCTCACTACTTCAACTTCTTCTTACAGATTTAAGCTATTAATCCAGTTTAGCTTTAGCAATTTAGCTTTCACATGCATTTTCTGCAGGAAAGGGTTAGGGTTAATAGTCAATAATAATAATTCCCTTAACATAAATAAAGACAATTGCACCAGGATTTGATGCAGAAAAGGCACAAATTGTTGCATAACAATTCACCAGAATGCAGGAACTGAAGTGTTTGACTGTAAAAAAAAAAAAAAAAAAAATGCATAATGTAACCGGCCTGGCCTCAGTACCAGTTACCTGCGTTGTGTCTAACGTGTGAAGCAGACGACTGGAGACTCAGGCTTTGGCACAGGACATTTATTGTTGTTGAGTGTTTTAGAGAGGAGAAACACAGCGTTGGTAATATGCCCTCAACACACACCACTCTCGGCCAGATCCAACATCGTCTCAGAAATAATTTCATTTCTCATTAAAATTAAAATCCCAACATATGAAACAATAAATGCAAAATTACAACATAAGAATAGAAAAATACTTTTGTAATATATAGCCTATATAAAACTACTTTCAGATGTCTCACACTCACACTTTAACTGCAACCTCAGAGCATTACAAAATACACATTTTAAATCACCATAAGTCCTGTGCAAATAACATACCTGTTGAGTGTTTTAGAGCGGAGAAACACAGCGTTGGTAATATGCCCTCAACACACGCCTAACAACATAAAGAGAACATACATATACTTATATGAGTGCAGTGCAGGACACAAAATGGAGAATGCCAACGCTGATACATGTGAAAACATAGCATGTAAGCTAGCTCACTAAAACACTCAGAACGGAATAATAAACAAAAATACACGGAAGAGAATGAAGCAGTCTAACTGCTAAAAACCTATACTAACCACAATCAGCCTGTCTAATCACTTAAATACACATTAAACATCATATTTTATACATCTATCCTGCGCTACACAAAGTACCTACCGCTCTCGGCCAGATCCAACATCGTCTGACCAGTGCTGGGAAAACAAACAGTACGTTCACAAAACGACCAGCAGGGGGTGCATTACCCATGCAAAATACATACACAATCCCTTCATTGAATAAGCAGCAAATAAACAAAAATGAATGCACAGTAAATATTTGGATATTTGGTGGAATACAAACACTTTTCCATACGTGCTACACATAGGTAATGGGTAAAGTCATCTACTCTATATCCACGACATTCCACTTCCGGGATTGGACCATTCCCACCAGAAATTCCACCGGATGTCCTTCTTTTCGGCCTGATGTCCGTTACCTTCCACTTTCTTTGTGTTGGCATTTTAAACTCCGGTGGATTTATGGTTAACTGCTCCTCAGGTTTCTGCAGGGTAAATCCAGACATCTAGCTAGACTATCTGTCCAATCTGGCGAGGTCAGTGACTCAAATCTGTTTGGTGTGTCCCGTGCCGTCATCCGTCTGGGGGGCTGTCGGCGTTCATTTTGGCCGACCTGACATGTTCGGTCCGCGGCAGGGAAGTCGGGACTCACCCGGAAATGACGAGCGGAATGAGGTGACTACAGTCTCTCAAAATCTGATGAAAATCTTTTAAAGTGACCTTTTGTTGAGCTGAAATGAAGACAGATTCAGCAACTGCACTGCCTATTTCTCGCTTAAAATGTTTTCAGAAACACGTTTCAGTGAACTATTTTAGTACAATATGAGATCGTATTCTGAACGGCCGCCATGACAGTCTGGCTTTCAATTTCCGGAGAAAACAAACCCATGTGACGCGTTCGTCCAATCAGCTGCCGGTTTTCATTTCTTGGGCAACATTACAGATTAGCGCCGCCTGCTGTTATAGAGATGTATTACGTCTCGTCTCCTCTCGTCTTTTTGGTCTGTTCTGTGGCAGTTTTTTGGACCTCTGGGATGCGACTGATCACATCGACGGGGTTTTCTGTCAACGGTCGGCCGTCGGCTATATGTGTCCCGGCCTTAAAACAACTTTTAAACATACACGTTCCACCAAAAAAAAATTTGTATTGAGTTTTTTTTTTTTACTTCTTTATAATATATGACAAATATTTCTAGTACATTCAATGTATATTTACATTGTTCAAAAGATATTAGATAATGTAATTGCTTGCTGCATAGACTCTATAAGTGAAGCCAAAACATCTGGATCACCCCCTGGTGGCTGGCTGCAGTATAGGTTATAAATCCCCTCTATGTTAACGGACAGGACATGGGTCAAACTAAAAACTTTGTCAAAGTTCATGTCAAATCATTTTTTTCCAAAAGATGGTTTCTGTCTGTTTAGGTATTTCTGATAAGTTTGGTTTGTATTAGTTATTCGAGGCTATGAAATAGGGGTGACACATCATGATTGACAGCTGTGATTGACTCCCGATTGGTTGGGCAGGTGTATGGGCGGGACCACTGCCCGATCAGTACTGCATAGGCTCTGGCTCCAAAATTACAAGATGGCAGCACCAGTATCCGGGATATTTTCGCTTCACTTTGATACAGTGGGAGGAAGTGGAGACGCATCGTCCATCTTTATATACAGTCTATGGTTTGAACCTGCAAAAACAGATTTTGTTTGTCTACTTGAGGGCACCAGAAACAAGTTGTGAACACAACTTTGACATTTTATCACCCTTTAGGTTGATATGGCAAATTTATTAGCCAACAGTTGCTTATTCACACATCCAGCCATTACAGAGGAACATTATCATTTATTTGGAGTCAGGTTTCTGACCACCGGATGAATGTAAGTCCAATATTCACTGTCTTTTAGCTCTGTTTTTGGTCTCTGGACCATCATCAGGTCAACATAGGCACCACTCTAAATTATTGTTAATGTTGCTGCATGTCTACTTGATATGTAAAAAAAATATATACTAGTGTGCAGGGCATGACATTAACACCTGCCCACCCGCCAAATGCGGGTGAATTTTGCAATTGACGGGTAACACTGTCAATCTACCTGCCACTTTGGCAGGTAGCCAATGAGAATTGAGTGATTCAGATGCGTAACTATCGGTAAGCAGAGTACGCGGTTGCTTACGGGCCCAGACCAATCAGGGGCCCGCATCACTGGAAGACATTGATTGACAGCCGGGACTCCCTATCGCATTTTCATTACAACACAATCCCGGCAGTCCCACCTGCAGCCACTGACCAAGCAGGAGTGAGAACGGGGGCCTGTTGCACAAAAGTAGAATGAAGAAATCCAGGATAAATGAAAAAACGCAGCTTGACTTAGTGTAATCCACTCATCGCGGCTTAATCGGTTGCACGTGTGCCGAGCCAGGATAAGTAGGTGAAGCTATGTTAAGCCAGGTGTACATAGCTTGGATAAATGCACGTTCACGGCTTTCATATACATGAATGAAAAATACATATTTTTGTTGTATCTCTTTTCGGTGTAGTAATTTATAGACGGCCCTAAGCACTCGTCTAACTGCAGGTAGCAGCAGCAGCAGCAGCAGCAGCAACAGCAACAGAGAGCAGAAGAGAGCAGGCAAGTGTTCATAAACTTCTGGTGTACTTACAAACTTTCCAATCCATCGTTTTATGAGAGCATAACCTATATATACTAGTGTAGACCTTTGGTATCATTTCGGGCATTATTAGTGGGGTCATTTAAGAGATACAAACGTGGGTCCATTAGCCCCGCGCTAAGCTACTCAGCGGCAAACGCTACTCTACGCTAACTCGCCCAGTGTTAGACGCAGGTGAAAAAAGCTTCTGGGGGGGTGTTTGGCTCGAGGTCATGGTGCAAAGGACCCTAGGGTAAATTACTCCGAACCATCACTTTAAACAAACGATTGGGGAAATAAACGACGCTTGTCCGTGAGTCCCATTGATAGAGCCTGCGGCTGGATGTAGATTTGTAGCTACAAATCACGGATAGTTAGCTTCATTTTTGGTCGTAATTCGAGTATATTTACAGTTTGAATTTCGTCACGCCACGTATACAACATCTAGCTAAATGTCTTATAAAGTTAACAACGGTGTCCGATTTAAAATTAATGAATATTTGTGAAGAGTAGGGCTTCCGTTAGCTGCAACTGTCCCTTCAATCCTAGCTACCTGTGTAGCTACAAATCAAGGATAGTTAGCTTCATTTTTAGTCATAATTCGAGTACATTTACAGTTTGAATTTCGTCACCCCACGTATACAACATCTAGCTAAATGTCTTATAAAGTTAACAACGGTGTCCGATTTAAAATTAATGAATATTTGTGAAGAGTAGGGCTTCCGTTAGCTGCAACTGTCCCTTCAATCCTAGCTACCTGTGTAGCTACAAATCAAGGATAGTTAGCTTCATTTTTAGTCGTAATTCGAGTATATTTACAGTTTGAATTTCGTCACGCCACATATACAACATCTAGCTAAATATCTTATAAAGCTAACAACGGTGTCCGATTTGAAGTTAATGAATATTTGTGAATTTCAGAGGAATTCTAAGAGTAGGCTAGCTAGCTCTCATTGATAAAGCTACATCCAGCAGCAGGCTCTATCAATGAGACTTGCGGACAAGCGGCGTTTATTTCCCCAATCGTTTGTTTAAGTAACTCAACCCTGGAGCTCTGTCAGGGGAGGGGCATTTGGTTGTCATTAGCCCAAGAGATCGTGACTTTGCGTGGGTATGGAGTGCTGTGGGCTGCCAAGTACCTCACAGCAGGCCGGGGTCTGTGAAGGAAGGCAGGCCGGGCGGTGAGGCAGCTACACAGGCAGCACCGGCGCTGAACTCCGACACACAGTCGGACAAAATTTGCAATTAGCCAATCCTTTTCGTAAAGCGGCCCATATTTGAGCTTTACATAGTTGATTTCTCGCATAAAAAAGTTTCAGAAGTGAATATTGTAATGGAATAGCAGAGATCTGCGTGACCTACCTAGATTCAGAAGACTACCTGATCTCAGGTCAGTTGTGTAGCCTATGTAAATGTTGGGGCTTGACCGTTCTCTTAATACACCCAAGGGCTGACAAAGGTTCCGGTTTTTGGGAGGTTGACGTCAACTTCCAGCTTTGTTGAGATTTGCCTGTTTTCAGCGGCAGTTTCAAAATATGAGATTTTCATAGTAAAGGGGTGTCAATGGGATTTTGAGCTTCTATGTATGTCCTATTTACCCACCGAACTGTCGTTATTCAACTATGACAGGGTAAAATCGGTTTTGCATTCTATCACCCCTTTAAAAGTAAAAGTACTCAATGCAGAAAAATCCTCCCATTTTAGAAACTGGAAACTAAGTGTTTAATCAGCCAATCATTTCAGCTGGACTTGTAGGCCTTTATATTGTTGGGTGGTTTAATTTATAATAAAACATGATCTTTTATAAACTATATGTATTTTGTATGCAAACATCTGAAATTTAGAGAGTAGAAGTAGAAAGTGGCATGAAAAGAAAAGATTCAAGTAAAGTACAAGTACCTCAAAGTCATATTTAAGTACAGTACTCGAGTAAATGTACTTAGTTACATTCAGCATGTCATTATTATACTCTCGTGGGTGGGGTTACAAAATGTAAATTTCAGTGACACGCGGGACAAGAACGGGACATGAACCACGGCCTCCTGGTTTAAAGTCCTGTGTTGTTTGATCCATCCACCACCCCAACCAACCTCCTTACGCAGATTTGTTGGTCTTTCATACTACTCTACCATTGTGGCTCTTACTACTATGCAAGGTTATTATAGTTTTGCATTTTTCATTAGTTTTTATTTTTATTTTGTTTTGACTTTTTGTTTTCAAATTCAGTTTAGTTCTAATTAGTTTTTAAAGCGGTTTTGCTAGTTTAGTTTTTATTTTTTGAAAATGCTTAGTTTTAGTTTAGTTTTTATTAGTTTTAGTCTTAGTTTTAGTCTTTTTTTTGTAATATGGGTTATTTATTGGGGGCAAGATTCAAAAAGGTCAGAAAAAAGTATTGTGTAATAATAACTCAACAAAAACATCATAACATTTTAGAAATATGTATTCACAATGTATTCAACAATAACACCAGTACATAAAATGTACATATGATGATGAGCACAAATACAGTATCTCACAAAAGGGAGTACACCACTCACATGTTTGTAAATATTTCATTATATCTGTTAATGGGACAACACTGAAGAAATTACACTGTGTACAGCTTGTATAACAGTGTAAATGTGCTGTCCTCTCAAAATAACTCAACACAGCCATTAATGTCTAAACCGCTGGCAACAAAAGTGAGTACACCCCTATGTTAAATGTTAAATTAAAATAGCCCCACATCATCACATACCCTTCACCATACCTAGAGGTTTGCATGGTTTTATTTCAGTTAGCCTAATAGCTGGTTTGATCTGCATTGAGAGATGATTTTATGGAAAGTACTTCATGCCAATCTCTAGGTATGGTGAAGGTTATGTGATGATGGGGGTATGGTGAAGGCTATGTGATGATGTGGGGGTATGGTGAAGGGTATGTGATGATGTGGGGGTATGGTGAAGGGTATGTGATGATGTGGGGGGGCTATGTTAATTCCAAAGGCCAAGGAAACTTTATCAGGATGCATAGTATCCTGGATCCATGAAATAACTGGCCTTTAAAAATAAAAATCTGCCTGCCTCTATGGGAATTTAACATAGGGGTGTACTCACTTTTGTTGCCAGCGGTTTAGACATTAATGGTTGGTGTTGAGTTATTTTGAGGGGACAGCACATTTATACAAGCTGTACACTTAATACTTTATTGTAGCAAAGTGTAATTTCTTCAGTGTTGTCCCATTAAAAGATATAATGAAATATTTACTAAAATGTAAAAAACACTTTTGTGAGATACTGTATGTAAACAGTCTACACAAGATGCAGCAATAAGTGCAAAATGTGTTAGCAACTGTGCCAGGAAAAAACCTAAATAGCCAACATACTAAAGAAGACCTACATCAACAGGTGTTTTGAACTTTGGTTCGAGTAAAGTGGCGAACTTTTTGAAGTCAATCGACTCCCACAGTTGTGTAGCTAGACATCCCAGTATCAATCCACATATTAACCCACGCTTCCTCACGCTTTTAGTGTTCATGCGTATTTACTAACCAGCCGCTATCGGGTCGCCGGTGAAAGCCCTCCTGTAGTGTTCTCTGTCCTGCGGTTGTCTCCGTCATGCTGCCTGGCCCTGGCCCCATACATTCTGGGGTACCGGGGTTATATTAGCTTCTGTTTCGGGGGAAGGGGGCTTTGCTTTCTCCTTGCCCTGTCACTGCTTGTTAAGCTAAGCTAGGTTAGCCTCCTTGTGCGAGCTTCTCAAATGTACTTTCAAACTCGTGGGATTTTTCCCTTAGTTGTCCACTTATTTTACCACCTTCCACTGCGAGGCACTTGCTTTTAATTATTTGACACAGTCATAATCAAATAGGACTCTGCCGCTTTCTCCCGACTTTCGGTACTGCTATGATGCCAGGCGAGGGGTACGGACATGTTGTGTTCAATTTGACGTGGAATGTCGGAATTTCTGGGTTCCCAGTCGGAAACTATACATGTCTAAGGCATAGACTGAATAAAACAGGTCGGAAATGTCAACTCTGAAAGATATAACGTTATTTGCTCTGTGAAAGACATCGACAAAGACGAAAACTAAGGACATTTACTCGATAATTTTATTTCATTTTAGTTAGTTTTGCAAACAGACATTACAGTTTTAGTTTAGTTATAATTTTTTTGTAATGCCTCGTTTTTATTTCTATTTCAGTTAACGACAGTGTTTTTTCCCACCTAGTTTTCGTTATTTCGTTCGTTTTCGTTAACGATTATAACCTTGCTACTATGTCATCTTACAGCGCTGCGGTCGAGCTGCTGCTCTACCTGTTACGTTCCATACAGATGCTAAAGGGTCATTTTTGCATCCGACGCTGAGAGCCACTGACCAGGTGTCAGTATTTTATGAGATGGGAGTGAGAGAGTTGGTTGTCGGGCCAAAAGAGGCAATAACTGAAGGACAAGGCCTCCAGTTTTTGGACACAAGGCTAACCAACTATGTGACTTTCTACATAGGAACAATCTATTTGAAGACTTTCTGTCAGGTTTTAGAATGCATCATAGCACAGAGACGGCACTGGTGAAAATTACTAATGACCTTCTAACTGCTGCTGACAAAGGACTTGTCTCCATACTTGTTTTATTAGATCTTAGTGCTGCTTTCGACACTATTGACCATACCATCCTGTTACAGAGACTGGAACACTTAGTTGGCATTAAAGGAATCGCACTAAGCTGGTTTAAGTCCTATTTCTCTGAGCAATCCCAATTTGTTAACATTAACGATAAACCCTCCAAGTACGCTAAAGTTAGCCATGGCGTTCCTCAAGGCTCAGTGCTTGGACCAATTCTATTTTCCTTATATATACTTCCTCTAGGTAATATTATTAGGAAACACTCAATTAACTTTCACTGTTATGCAGACGACACCCAATTATATCTGTCAATTAAGCCAGACGAAAGTGGACAGTTAGCTAAACTTCAAGCGTGTATTAAAGATACAAAATCCTGGGTGACCCAGAATTTCCTGATGTTAAACTCAAACAAAACTGAAGTCATTGTGATGGGACCAAAGCACCTCCGAACTTCATTATCTAAAGATATAGCTACTCTGGATGGTATTGCCCTGGCCTCCAGCACTACTGTCAGAAATTTAGGAGTTATTTTTGATCAGGATATATCCTTCAATGTCCACTTAAAACAAACCTCAAGAACAACCTTTTTCCATCTTAGTAACATTGCCAAAATTAGGAATATCCTGTCTCAAAATGATGCTGAAAAACTAGTCCATGCATTTGTTACTTCTAGACTAGACTACTCCAATTCCTTACTATCAGGTTGCTCAAATAAGTCCCTTAAAGGGGTAATAGAATGATTATATAGGGTATTTCACACTGTTCCTTATGGTCTCCTAATGGGGTATGTAACATTGGTTGGGCTGAAAATGGCCTGGTTGATATTTAATTGGCCCTTATGCATCCCTGTGTTTTGGCCCTATTTGTAACAAGAGCTTTTCTTCCAAATATGGTATGGTCATGAATATTTAGATGAGCTGCGCGCTGATTGGTTGAGCGACTTGCCATACGCACACATTAGAGACGCGTGCTGATTGGTTGAGCGAATCCCCAATACACATACATTAGAGAAGCGACAGAATCTCATATTCCAGACACTGCAATGTTTCATTACCAAATTCACTTCTGAGACTTTTTTAAGCGAGAAATCAACTATATAAAGCTGAAATATGGGCCATTTTACAAAAATTGATGGCTAATTGCAAATTTGGTAAGACGTGTCGGACTTTAGGAGCTCCACACAGTCTACGAAAGCGGCAGCCTGCTGGGCTCCATAACCAGGGCAAAGTCACCCTTTGTGGATACTGCACTACGGGGCTCCGCGCCAGCTGCCGGCATAACTATAATATATTTACGGTTTGAATTTCGTCCCCGCCACTTATATAACATCATTCCCCAATGTCTTATAAAGCTAACTGTTGTGGCCCCGATTTGATTTTAAGGCATTTTTATGAGCGCGAGGCGTCTTTGTAGGACGAGCAGCTGCTTGCTATATGTGCCCATTCATTACAATGGGGAAATACCGGAGCTAGCTAGCTACACTGTCGCCATAACTAAATTATATTTACAGTTTGAATTTCGTCCCGCCACTTATATAACATCATTCCCCAATGTCTTATAAAGCTACCCGTTGTGTCCGATTTGATTTTAAGGCATTTTTATGAACGCAAGGCGTCTTTGTAGGACGAGCAGCTGCTTGCTATATGTCCCATTCATTACAATGGGGAAATACCGCAGCTAACTAGCTACACTTTCGCCATAACTAAATTAGATTTACAGTTTGAATTTCGTCACGCCACTTATATAACATCATTCCCCAATGTCTTATAAAGCTAACCGTTGTGTCCGATTTGATTTTAAGGCATTTTTATGAACGCGAGGCGTCTTTGTAGGACGAGCAGCTGCATGCTATTTGTCCCATTCATTACAATGGGGAAATATCGCAGCTTGCTCACTTTCACATAACTAAAGTACTGTAAATATATTTATTACAGTTTGAATTTCGTCACGGCATGAATATTACAGGTTCCTCAAGGTCTTACAAAGCTTGGCTAACACTTGTCCGATTTCGGATTTCAATTGAATGTATTTTTGTGAATGTCAGAGTTAGGAGGAGGCTAGCTAGCTCTCATTGATGGACTCCATCTCACCGTGGCTCTATCAATGAGACACACGGACAAGAGGCGTTTATTTCCCCGATTGTTTGTTTAAATAACTCAACACACATACCCATTATAAGATTAACTGGAACCTGCGGGCTGCGGTAAAAGATTGCGGGCGTAACAAGCTCGCTGACACTGCGGTCAGGGCGGCTATGTAGCAACCCAGGCAGCACCAACAACGGCACTAAACTCCGACACACAGTCAGAAATAATTTGCAATTAGCCATCCATTTTTGTAAAGCTGCCCATATTTGAGCTTTATATGGTTGATTTCTCGCATAAAAAAGTTTCAGAAGTGAATTTTGTAATGGAATAGCAGAGATCTGCGTGACCTAGCTAGATTCAGAAAACTACCTGATCTCAGGTCAGTTGTGTAGCCTATGTAAATGTTGGGGCGTGACCGTTCTCTTAATACACCCATGGCTGTGACAAAGGTTCCGGTTTTTGGGAGGTTGACGTCAACTTCCAGCTTTGTTGAGATTCGCCCGTTTTCAGCGGCAGTTTCAAAAAATGAGATTTTCATAGTAAAGGGGTGTCAATGGGATTTAGAGCTTCTATGTATGTCCTATTTACCCACCGAACTGTCGTTATTCAACTATGACAGGGTAAAATCGGTTTTGCATTCTATCACCCCTTTAAGACTCTCCAGCTGATCCAGAATGCTGCAGCGCGTGTTCTGACAAGAACTAAGAGAAGAGATCATATTTCTCCTGTATTAGCTTCTCTGCATTGGCTTCCTGTGAAATCTAGGATCGAATTTAAAATCCTCCTCCTGACCTACAAAGCTCTAAATGGTCAGCTCCCAGAATGTAGAGCTACTTGTGGTTCCTAGAGTCTCTAAAAGTAGACTGGGGACCAGAGCCTTCAGCTATCAGGCTCCGCTCCTGTGGAACCAGCTCCCACTTTGGGTTCGAGGGGCAGACACCGTCACCACATTTAAGAGTAAACTGAAAACCCTCCTCTTTGATAAAGCTTATAGCTAAGGAGTGAGGAGTTGCAGCGTCCGCCTAACCAGCCCATCTGCTCCTCTTCGTAGTCATCAGTTTTATTTATCATATAATCAATAGTATAGCGAGAGTAGAGGGAGGCAGGCCAATACAGCCCCATCCGGTTGGGGAGAGTTCTAGCCCGAACAGGCACCTCTCTTTAACCTGCCTCTCTTAGATATGCTATTATAATTCTAGACTGCCGGGGAAGTTCCTTCCTTCCTATGACACACTGAGCTGCGCTCTCATCTCTGTTTTCACTTGTTTCCTTTTGAATGCATCCTGTCCCAGAAATGCTTGTTACTAACCTAGCTCTGGGGAGTTTACTACAAATTCCCGGCCACGTCCTGCTGTGTCCTGCTGCGTCCACCGCATCCACCCATGCTCTGCAGCGCCACGTTACATCCCGCAACGCCCTGCTGTGATGTTCATACGCACAGAGTAGTCAGGATCCGGTATAGGAGACTGCACTACTCAGTATGACACGATGTGCCCTGCTATGACATGAACTTCCACGATGACCTTCAAAGTCACTGTTCCATTATCTTTAATGTGACTATCATTGCCACTGTTCATCACACCCCCAACCGGCCCCGTCAGACACCGCCTACCAAGAGTCTGGGTCTGCCGAGGTTTCTTCCTAAAAGGGAGTTTTTCCTTGCCACTGTCGCAATAGCCACTGCTAATGCTTGCTCTTAAGGGAATTACTGTAATTGTTGGGGTTTTGGAATTTATAGAGTGTGGTCTAGACCTACTCTATCTGTAAAGTGTCTCGAGATAACTCTTGTTATGATTTGATAATATAAATAAAATTGAATTGACCTCTCCGGGAACCATCACCTTATCGTGGTGGAGAGGTTTGTGTGTCTCTATGAACCTGAGGGCTGTGTTGTCTGGAGCTTTGTGCTCAGATGGCGGGCTCGTCAGCGAGCGTCTGATGGCCGGGTTTGCCACGGAGCCCGGTCGGGCACAGCCCGAAAAAGCTACTTGGCCCCCATCTCTCCAGCCCATGGGCCCACCACCTGTGGGAGGAACCGCTGGGGTCGAGTGCGCTGCCACACGGGGGCAGTGAAGGTCAGGGGCCTCGACGGACCAGACCCGGGCAGCAGACGCTGGCTCTGGGGACGTGGAACGTCACCTCTCTGTGGGGGAAGGAGCCGGAACTGGTGCGGGAGGTGGAGTGCTACCGGTTAGATCTGGTGGGGCTTACCTCTACGCACAGTCTCGGTTCTGGAACCATACTCCTGGATAGGGGTTGGACTCTTTTCTTCTCCGGAGTTGCCCAGGGTGTGAGGTGCCGGGCGGGTGTGGGGATACTCACAAGCCCGCGGCTGAGCGCCGCTACGTTGGAGTTTACCCCAGTTGACGAGAGGGTCGCCTCCCTACGCCTGCGGGTGGTGGGGGGGAAAACTCTGACTGTTGTTTGTGCATATGCACCAAACAGGAGTTCGGAGTATTCGGCCTTCTTGGAGACCTTGAGTGGAGTCCTGCATGGGGCTCCAGTGGGGGACTCCATTGTTCTGCTGGGGGACTTCAACACGCACGTGGGCAATGATGGAGACACATGGAGAGGCGTGATTGGGAGGAACGGCCTCCCTGATCTAAACCAGAGTGGTTGTTGTTGGACTTCTGTGCTAGTCATGGATTGTCTATAACAAACACCATGTTCGAACATAGGGATGCTCATAAGTGTAATTGGTACCAGAGCACCCTAGGCCAAAGGTCAATGATCGATTTTATAATCGTTTCATCTGATCTGAGGCCGTATGTTTTGGACACTCGGGTGAAGAGAGGGGCGGAGCTGTCAACCGATCACCATCTGGTGGTGAGTTGGGTCAGGGGGTGGGGGAAGACTCTGGACAGACCTGGTAAGCCCAAATGGGTAGTGTGGGTAAATTGGGAATGTCTGGAGGAGGCCCCTGTCCGACAGACTTTCAACTCCGGCGGAGCTTTTCGTGCAACCCTGTGGAGGCTGGGGGCATTGAACTTTGAGGAACTCCTGAATCCGACTAATACGCCCTCTATGTTAGAGGCAGAGCTGGAGGATGATGGGGGATTGTCGTCAATTTCCCAGACGGAAGTCACCGATGTAGTCAAACAACTCCACAGTGGCAAAGCCCCGGGGATTGATGAGATCCATCCAGAAATGCTCAAGGCTCTGGGTGTGGAGGGGCTGTCTTGGTTGACACGCCTCTTCAACATTGCGTGGAAGTCTGGGACAGTGCCAAAGGAGTGGCAGACTGGGGTGGTGGTTCCCCTTTTTAAAAAGGGGGACCAGAGGGTGTGTGCCAATTACAGGGGTATCACACTTCTCAGCCTCCCTGGTAAAGTCCACTCCAAGGTGCTGGAAAGGAGGGTTCGGCCGATAGTCGAACCTCGGGTTGAAGAGGAACAATGCGGATTCCGTCCTGGTCGTGGAACAACGGACCAGCTCTTTACTCTCGCAAGGATCCTGGAGGGAGCCTGGGAGTATGCCCAACCAGTCTACATGTGTTTTGTGGATCTGGAGAAGGCGTATGACCGGGTCCCCCGGGAGATACTGTGGGAGGTGCTGCGGGAGTATGGGGTGAGGGGGTCTCTTCTCAGGGCCATCCAATCTCTGTACGACCAAAGTGAGAGCTGTGTCCGGGTTCTCAGCAGTAAGTCAGACTCGTTTCAGGTGAGGGTTGGCCTCCGCCAGGGCTGCGCTTTGTCACCAATCCTGTTTGTAATATATATGGACAGGATATCAAGGCGTAGTCGGGGTGGGGAGGGGTTGCAGTTCGGTGGGCTGGGGATCTCACTGCTGCTCTTTGCTGATGATGTGGTCCTGATGGCATCATCGGCCTGTGACCTTCAGCACTCACTGGATCGGTTCGCAGCCGAGTGTGAAGCGGCTGGGATGAGGATCAGCACCTCTAAATCTGAGGCCATGGTTCTCAGCAGGAAACCGATGGAATGCCTTCTCCAGGTAGTGAATGAGTCCTTACCCCAAGTGAAGGAGTTCAAGTACCTTGGGGTTTTGTTCGCGAGTGAGGGGACAATGGAGCGGGAGATTGGTAGGAGAATGGGCGCAGCGGGTGCGGTATTACATTCAATCTATCGCACCGTTGTGACGAAAAGAGAGCTGAGCCAGAAGGCAAAGCTCTCGATCTACCGGTCAGTTTTCGTTCCTACCCTCACCTATGGTCACGAAGGCTGGGTCATGACCGAAAGAACGAGTTCCAGGGTACAAGCGGCCGAAATGGGTTTCCTCAGGAGGGTGGCTGGCGTCTCCCTTAGAGAGAGGGTGAGAAGCTCAGTCATCCGTGAGGAGCTCGGAGTAGAGCCGCTGCTCCTTCGCGTCAAAAGGAGCCAGTTGAGGTGGTTCAGGCATCTGGTAAGGATGCCCCCTGGGCGCCTCCCTAGGGAGATGTTCCAGGCACGTCCAGCTGGGAGGAGGCCTCGGGGAAGACCCAGGACTAGGTGGAGGGATTATATCTCCAACCTGGCCTGGGAATGCCTTGGGATCCCCAGTCAGAGCTGGTTAATGTGGCTCGGGAAAGGGAAGTTTGGGGTCCCCTGCTGGAGCTGCTCCCCCCGCAACCCGACACTGGATAAGCGGAAGAAGATGGATGGATGGATGGATGGATGGATGAATTGAAGGCCAGAAGCTTCTCCTCACATTGGTATTAGAAGTTTTTTACACATTTTTGGAGGTGAGCATTAACAAGGATACAGTATTTTGTGACACCATTTTGGTGAGAGAGGCTTCATGGATATAGAAATTGGAATGTGAACACGCCTTGTTATAAACATGACAGCAGCAAAGCCAATCAGATAGCTGTGGAGACACACAATAACTACAGAGAATGTGACAAGTCCGACCGTGGCCAGTCATCCATCACCTTGTCAACACAGAGGGCTGACAAGGTGAGTTAATAGAACGAAATCGGGAGCATATAAAAGTTATACTTGACCTTGTGCTCAAATGTGCAAAGCAAGAGAGAGATTTACGTGGATACCCGGAAAATGGAACAATTTCGCACAAACGTTTGCATGCAAACCTGTAGCGACCAAAGTCACCGGGGTAAGACAAAGAGAGAGATGTGTTGGAAAGCTTTATAGGCTCGGCCAGCTGGCCACGACTTCAGGGTTCCTCAGCCAATGGGAATTCAAAGTTCTTTAGACTGCCGGCCATTCTGAGACGTCCCTTTCACATAGAGGTGTGAAATGCAGGCTACTCAGTCACAACAGGCCTGATACCTTTGTTTAAGAACACCACATGTTGACCGCATGGTCTCCTTTGTCCCAGAGGGCGTTCAGGCTCTAGAGTTGCCTGTAGGCCGCAATGCTTTTGTCTGGGAAAGCCACATGGTTGCGATCTCTGTTTAAGCTCAGGTTCACTTCCCTCTCTCTTGGTCCCAACAGTCCCCCTTTTTGGTCTGAAGAGCGGGTTGGGTCCCGATCTTTGGAGCAAGCCAAGGATCGTACAGTTCATGGGAGAAAGGGTTAAACTGAGAGTAACGTAGTCCACGCATTCCTGGGAATGGGAAACAGTTCACAAGTTCATAGTGTTCATAGGTTGGCTGAGGCAATAGTGTCTGGACAGACAGTGAGGCAGCATCTGGGCAGATTACTTCTAACTATAGCTCAACACTCAACGCTCAAATGCCACTGGGCGCAACTGGATAGACCTAAAACCAATCAGAGTGATTGCATGATTGTCATATAAACCGGCTTTCTCGGTAGCCTAGGTAATAGCCACTGCTGTAGCCTATGCTACCAACTACAGGGAACAAAGTATAACTATTGCAATGCGATGCAAGGGTAGTTTTATTTCTAAAATTATTTTATCAACAGACATTACATTTACATTGATAGTCTGGCATTCTAATTTATTTGCCTCGGGTGTACTATGGAGTGTGTAAGACTGCTTTTAATGGCAGGCTAGCGGATACTGTTGACTTGCGCTAGCCTAGCACCAGCGAACTCTGCAACTGGAAGGACTGGATGAAAAGTGTTGAAAACTGTCTCCACTGATAAATAACACACTGGCTAGCTTGGAAATTAGATCCTATGTCCAAAATTCTGAACCACCCCGTTAATAATATTATTTCGGTCTTATTACCAGTGAAATATTACAGTATGCTGTAAGACAGAACAGTAGGCTACGATATGAGCCGAGCTGGACGCATTCAAAGCAGATATCCCACAATGCGGGCGTTCATATTAGCGAATCTGACAGCGATCAGCATCACTTTGATGTACATATTTAATCAGTAGTTTTGTCACCAGCAAAAACACGTTGCTGGTGCGGGTGCAGCAAGCCCATTGGGCCCAAGGCATGGACTTATTACGGGCACACACTGAACAGGCCGCCGCATACTCTGCAACTGCCTTTTCCATAGCCGGCCACCAGAACCTCTGCTTAATCACATACATAGTCCGTTTGACCCCTGGATGGCATGTAAGCATGGAGGTGTGAGCCCAGTGGATCACCTTGGAGCGAAATACAAGGACAAACAAACTGTTATCAGGACACCCACTAGGTGCTGGAGCATTAGCCTGCTTAACTTAAATAATAATTTCTATTTGCCACAACACCGCTCCAACCACACAGTTTCGTGGAAGGATAGTTTTGGGTTCTTTGGCAATAGGTTCACGGTCATAAAGACGAGACAGAGCATCCGGTTTAGCATTTTGTGAGCCTGGTTGAAAAAGTAGAGTGAAGTTAAACCTGGTAAAGAACAGAGTCCATCTGGCCTGACGTGAATTGAGTCTGGCTTTCCTGATGTATTCCAAGTTTTTATGGTCTGTCCACACAAGAAAAGGTTGCTCCGCCCCCTCCAACCAGTGCCTCCACTCTTCCAGTGCTGTTTTGACAGCTAACAGTTCCTTGTTCCCCACATCATAATTCTTTTCTGCAGGAGTCAACTTACATGACAAATAGGCGCAGGGGTGGATCCGGTTATCCTTGGCGGACCTCTGGGACACCGCCCCTATCCCCTCGTTGGATACATCAATCTTGACCACAAACTGCCATTGGGAGTCAGGAACGGTGACTACTGGTGCCGTGGTGAAAAGTTCCTTCAGGCGTTGGAAAGCTTTCTCAGCCTGGGGGGTCCATTGAAAAGGTACCTTGGAAGAGGTGAGTGAATGCAGGGGCGCTGCAAGAGCTGAAGTTTCGAATAAACTTTCTGTAGAAATTGGCAAACCCCAGAAACTGATGTACCTGTTGAGTGGAGTTGGCCAATCCGCCACTGCACTGACCTTTGCCGTGTCCATTTGCATCTGGCAGAGATGATGTAACCCAGGAACGAGATGGTAGCTGCATGAAAGTCACATTTTTCAGCTTTGACATAAAGGTTGTTCTCCAAAAGCTTCTGAAGGACCTGGCGTACATGAGTGACATGAGAATCAGTATCTGGAGAGAAAATCTGAATATCATCGAGGTACACATACAAAAATCCAATCAGATGTCTATAAGCCTAGAAGCAGCACAGCTTAGAAGTGGTAGCTTGAATGCATTAGCGCTTTTGTATGATTGTGTGGACTCACATCTTGTATGTTGATTTTTTTTCTTCACATTCAAATTGCAGTGTGTGGTTGGGGACAGTTTTAGTTAAGTATAGACCCCAAAATAAACCCAATGGGTAAATTTAAAAATTTGAATAAAGAAAAATATAATAAAGCATTCTCAAGGATAGCTACAGGGTTGTTGTTTTAATAAAATGTATAAATACTAGGGGTGGTACAGTTCATGAAAAAACACCCGAACCGCTCGGTTCGCTAGTCTCGGTTCGGAGCATGTGTGTACCGCACGGTTCGTCAGTACACTGTTAAGCTGCACTAACCTCTTACTGCCGTAGTGGCCACTTTATACACCTATGTTAAAACACTTACTGGAAATGACGAGCAGGATGGGCGTGACAAACGCAACCCATGGCAGCTGATTGGACGATCGCGTCACATGGGTCTGGCTGGTCCCTAATTTCAAAATAGACTGTCATGGCGGCTCGTTCAGAATACGATCTCATATTGTACTAAAATAGTTCACCGAAACGTGTTTCTGAAAACATTTTAAGCGAGAAATAGGCCATGCAGTTGCTGAATTTGTCTTCATTTCAGATCGACAAAGGTCAGTTTAAAAGATTTTCGTCCGATTTTGAGAGACACCGAGCCTCTCTGCCTCCGTCTCCACCTGGGATCCTTTACCGTGCTCTTCATCAGTGCAGCAGTTGAGTGCCTGACTGGCCTGATGAATGACTGTCTGTTGCAGGTTCAGCTCATTTGTCAGAATCTAAAGAAACGTACAACAGAAAGCTTAAAGCTTGTTCTCTAAGCTGTTTGAAACCATTGTTTTTCCCCCAAAATGTAGAAAAACCAAGTCCTAAGTGCATAACCATGAAAACGGCACACTCATACTGTAATCTGGCATGAATCAAAGTTGAAAAAATTATTCATTCCAAACCTTCATCTTCTGTTTGATGCTAAAGAGGCTTGTTCCTCTGGGTTCCTCCGCTCTGTGAGAAACGTCCTCTTTTCTCACAATCACCTGTTTTATGTTGGGTCTCTCTGTCTCTTTCACCCTGGTGGACCTATATGCATCAATGTTAGCACACACACACACACACACACACAGAACCAAACAGATGCATATAAGATACACATGTACTGCAACAGCATGGACAGCCAACTTGAATCCATAGAAGTGAAATGAAGCAAAGCAAGCAGATAATTTCACAAACACCAGACACAACGTGCTTCACAGTCAAAGAAATAAAATGAAATACAGTCAAATAAATAAAAAGATAAAACACCAGATAAAATATACAAGGAGATAAATAATATAATTGGGAGCACTCACCTATATGGCAGTTTGGGGTCCTCGCCAAAGGCATCAACACTGTCTGAAGATGCAGCCCGCATCACGTTGGCTCTCTCTTGAACTTGCTAGGTCTGGAAACATTATCCGGAGTGTTACTCTTCACGATGAATGAGCTGGCCGGAGTCGACGTCTGTACAAAAGACATTGAGAAAATGCTATTGTTAAGGCGTTTCTTGACTCGCAGTAAGTACATGTAAGTGGTAGACAGACCTCGGGTCCGTACTACCTACTATTAGGCCTGTAACAATTATTACATACTTGTCTAATCGCAATTTATTTTTACATTATCGCCAGTTTAACTGCAATGACTTGCTAGCATTATCTAAAGTCCTGAGGGTTATGACTGTTGATGGTAATTGTTGATTTTATGTTCATTTAAGGAAAAAAAACATCATGATAATAAAGAGGTGCAGTTTACCTCATAGGCTGTGTACCTGTGTAATTACATTATCTGGGTCACATAACAGTGACCAAAAGATGTGTCCTGGGATTCATTCAAAACTTTTATTGGTTTGAGAAAGTAATAAATAAATGAATGTTTTCAAATTTGAATGAAAGAGACATTTATATTGTTAATCACAATTATTTCTGAGACAATTAATTGTACAGCAACATTTGCAATTGTTCCAGCTCTACCTACCATCAGTCTTCTCTCTGGACTTTTCACCACAGCAGCAACAGTCTCTGCTAGTGGAGTGAGGAGCGACATGGAGGAGATATTTAAAGCATCTACAATGTCTCTGTGTATCGTACCGGGGATGTAACATTACTAAAATAAGCAGCGGATCTTTCTTGTTCTTTTGCTTCTCTGCTGAAAACACTTCACTGGATAAAACCCATCAGGTAAGATAACGTTACATGTGTTGTGGAACAGAGCTAAGCTAGCTAGCTAGTGAGCAAGTTGAGCATCAAGCTAGGTGACGTAAGTTGTGTGAGACGAGTGATGTAGTTCACTGAGCAGTTTTACACAAAATCAGAATCAGAATCAGAATCAGAAAAGCTTTATTGCCAAGTATGTTTACACACACGAGGGATGTGTCTTGGTATCGTAAGTGCAAGTCACATTAAAACATTAAAGCAACATACACAAACACACCGAGTCGCCATATGCGGCGCCATCTCAACTCTCTCCTAACTCTCGCAACAGATACAGCATGACATTGGGAGAGGAGAGGGAAATAAAAAAGCCGCTCTCAGACTATCCTCATAAAGATAAGAACAGTGTGGGAACAGGAAAAAACACCTCAGCACATAAGCACACAAGCAGTACATTTGCACTGCTGCACATAACACAACATAACAGTACATTTGCACTGCTGCACATAACACAACATAACAATATAACACGACACGCAGTGGGGGTGGGATGTTGGGTGCATGGGGATGGGGGTGTTGGAGTAGAGGTAGTCCAGGACAGGCAAACAGACATCTGGTCCTGCAGCCAAACAAAGGCGCTGGCCCCAGACCTGCCCGCCTGACTGGGGGAAGAAGCGGTGAAGGCGCTGGATAGGGGGGTGGGGTGTGGTTGCAAATCTGTATATATGTCAAATTTCGTGTATGTGTAGGCCTAATTAGTCAAGCTACGTCTGGCCCCCGTAATCTGGTTTTCTCAGTCCGCACGATTTTCATTGCGATACACAGCCGGTTGCCATGGAGTCAGCCTTGAAACAGGACCCAGTATGAGTCAACAATCAACAGGTGTCAGTGGGAGTCGGGTGGGGAAATGCAAGAGTGTGCCTCCCTGTAGTGCTCCAGGGGGAGTGAGTATTCAACACCGGCCTTGGCCTAGGCCAGCGCTGGTTCAGGAGCCGAAAAGATAAGATTGGAATTTGTTTTGTCTTGGGGCGAGGAGCCGCAGTTAGTCACTCTCGACTTCTCTGAAATGTCCCCTCTGGTCTCCGTAACGATCAAATTTCCTTGCCAAAACCGTGAGTTTCCCCAAGATGTTGTCCAGCTTGTCCAGAGCAGTCTCTCCAAGATGGTATCCATCTTTGGGCCCATGGTAATCACAGTATCCAATTTGTGTCTCATGGAGTTCAGAGTCACAATTTGAGTTCCGACAGCTCTGCCCACAGCTTCAACCATGACGGGCAGCCTGGTATTTTGCTCTGTTCCCGTCTTCTTTTTAATTTCTCGATAAACCAGGGCAATGCCTGAGCCAATCAGCAAAAGACCTGTTATCATGGTTCCGAATAGGTAGATATCTTCAATGTCCTCCACGGAAAGAACCGCCAGACACACGACCCGCCACCTCTCCCACGCGTCCATCGTGTAGCCAGCTGCGAACGTTCCGGCAGGGCAGTCAGGTTCCCCCGAACCCGAGCTTCTCGTCGAGAATATGGTGTCAATTGCGCTAAGAGACCAGTTGATCAAATCCATAATTCGTAGTTTAGGAGCAGTGCAGAGAGAGAGACTCTAAAAGTACAAGTTAACAGCAGACAACACGAGACAAGATAGCAAGCAGGGTAGGCCTGGTAGGGAGAGGGAGAGAAAGCGACCGCCTTCGTTGAGAGCAGAAAGAGAAGAGGTACTAAACTAAGTGGTACTATGACAAATCTACAGCTGAGACTTTCTTCAGTTGAAAAAATATCTTTTAAATTGACGACCATCATATTTGTAATCCATGGCTCAATTCAAACGGGATCAAAAAATTATTTGCCTCTCCGTTCACTAAAGTTCATATTTTTTCAAAACATACAGTCATGTGAAACAATTAGGACACCCTATGAAAATGTGTTTTTTTAACATATTTAGACATATGGATATTCAATATCAATTTTAACAATACTGATAGATTCAAGTAATATAACTAAACAAGAAGAAACAACAAAACTGATGAAAATACTTTTTAAATCTTTCTGTAAAATGTAATAAAATAAACATGCAATTTCTGGTGAGGAATAAATTATGACACCACCACATTTTGTCCCACTTAAAATGGCTGAAATCACACACAGGTGTATCACATCAGGTGCACATGGTTAGAACATTGTTACTCTTTTGAAGGAGGCTTGCTGTATTTAAACCTCAGACATTCAGTTTGGTGTGCTGACTGTTGACGTGAGAGTGAACACCATGGTGAGATCGAAAGACCTGTCTGAGGCCTTCAGAAAGAAGATTGTTGCAGCTTATGAGTCTTTAAAAAGCTCTCAAAAGAGTTTGAAATCAGCCATTCCACTGTCCGGAAAATAGTGTACAAGTGGAGGACATTCCAAACAACTGCCAACATGCCCAGGTCTGGCCGTCCAAGCAAGTTCACCCCAAGAGCAGACCGCAAGATGCTAAAATGTCATCACGGGACCTACAGCAGGCTCTGGCGACTGTTGATGTGAAAGTGCATGCCTCTACAATCAGAAAGAGACTGCACAAGTTTAATCTTCACAGGGAGGTGTGCAAGGAGGAAACCTTTACTCTCCAAGAGAAACACTAAGGCCAGACTGAAGTTTGCCAGAGAGAATGTAGACAAAGAACAGGACTTCTGGAATAATGTTCTTTGGACAGATTAGTCTAAAATTGAATTATTTGGACACCAGAACAGAGGACATGTTTGGCGCACACCAAATACAGCGTTCCAGGAAAAGAACTTCATACCAACAGTGAAGCATGGAGGTGGAAGTGTCATGGTTTGGGGATGCTTTGCTGCAGCAGGACCTGGCCAGCTCACCATCATAGAATCCATCATGAATTCTAAAGTGTATCAGGGTGCTTGAGCAACATGTGAGACCATCTGTAAGAAAATTAAAGCTGAAGTGGAACTGGACCCTGCAACATGACAATGACCCTAAACATACCAGTAAATCCACCAAGGACTGGCTGAAAACTAAGAAATGGAGAGTCCTGGAGTGGCCCAGTCAAAGCCCAGATCTTAATCCCATTGAGATGCTGTGGGGTGACTTGAAACGGGTTGTACATGCAAGAAACCCCTCAAACATCACAGGTTAAAGCATTCTGCATTGAGGAGTGGGGCAAACTTTCCTCAGGCCGATGTCAGAGACTGGTAGAGGGTTTCAAGAAGCGTCTCACTGAAGTTATTTCAGCCAAAGGGGGTAACACTAGGTATTAGGGGCTAGGGTGTCCTAACTTTTTCCTCAGTTAGAATATGCATTTATGTTGATGTCTTTTGTTTGAGTAAAACAATGTTATTTTTTGCTGTTTACCTGCAATTAGATCACTTTCTTTTCCAGAGATAAATAAAACAAGATTAGACATAGATATGTGAACATTTCTTAATGAATAACTGGATATTTAATGGGGTGTCTTAATTTTTTCACATGACTGTAGGTCCCATGAGGTCCACCGGAAGGGGCGTGACTTCGGCTCTCTATAGTACTTTGTAGTATAGTGTATCGGTTTCTTGTTTCACCGATAACTCTCTCTACATGGATTCTTACTGAGGCAAGTCCACATGTGGACTCGAGCTCTACTGGGCTCAATTTTTTCCTTTCTTTAGTGAAAGTTGGGATCTTCAGCTCAGCATTATACAAGCTAATAGACTCTGCCACATTAAAAGCTTGATCAGCCAGTATTACATCATCTGCACGGATGCATTCCAGAAACCCAGAATTTTCTGTGACACGTTTGTCTGATGTTCTGCCTCCCCATCCATAGATTAGGGATTTTTTTTTTGGGATCAATTTATTATTTGTTTAACACCATTTATCATACAGACGTACAAAACAAATTTAACCACTGTTTTATACAAAGCGAATGGGGGGGAGCCAGCGTTGAACTATCATTTTCTTGGTTGCAGTTGAGCCAGCTAGCCAAATCTTCCTCTGTCTCTCAAGCAGGTGTAATTTAAAGTCATCATTAAGTAACAAAACAATTGGGTCAGTAGGGATTAGATATCCTATCACATCAGATAGTATTGATGTTGATTTATGCCAGCACCTGTTCACACTCTCAGACCATATGTAGGAAAGTTCCAGGGTGTTCAGATTGACAGAATGTACAATAGGGAGTGGGAATGGGTTTCGAGACGTATCTCTTCTGAGGAGTCCAAAATGTCCTATGGCATATTCTGTTCTTAAATTCTTAATTAATCCCAATTAATTGTGTTCCCCTCAGGGCACAGCTCTCGTTCCCATTTCTTTACTATTGGGAGTTCTCCTATGGATATTTCCATCAGTTTAGCATACATCGTGGACACTTATCCTCTCACAGGAAAATCAATGACTGGGTGCGCCTCAAGACTGTTTACCCATGGCACTCTATAACATTTTAGGGCTGATCTTAAAGGTCCCATGACATGGTGCTCTTTGGATGCTTTTATATAGGCCTTAGTGGTCCCCTTATACTGTATCTGAAGTCTCTTTCCCATAATTCAGCCTTGGTGCAGAATTACAGCCACTAGAGCCAGTCCCACAATGAGCTTTCCTTAGAATGTGCCATTTTCGTAGAGTATAAATACCTCTGTCACTCCACTGCTTACAAGCAAAGGTTTGTTACCAGACAGTAAGTGTGTATTGTGCCATATTGGTGTATTCAAATGTCACTTATTGGTGTAGCGTAGTTGCTCCTCCACCTGTTTAAAGTTGGTCAGTGTGTCGGTCAGGGCTGGACTGGGACAAAAAATTGGCCCTGGCATTTTTGGCCCAGGCGGCCCACACCCACCGTGATTGGTCAGACACATTTCCTGCAGACAGTCCTCTTAAAATATGTGTGCATTCTATGATATGAGTTGCCTAGTGTTCAGCGTTCATGTGATAGTTTTGGATCCTTCAAAAGGAGTCTCAAGACTTATCTGTTGATCTTACACTTAAATAATTAATTCATTCTTAGAGTTATGATTTGTATATTTATGGTATTTCTGTTATTTTTTATTATTGATATTTGATATTGTATTGTCATTATTGTTTTTATTACTATCTTGCTGGACAAAAGTGTCTGCTAAATACAATAACCATAACCCTTCCCAAAAAGCTGAGAGTAGTATGCCCTGGAAAAGAGCTAATTAAGCAATTCAAGGAACACTGATGCTTTTATCACCACTGATTTTATAGATCACACAGACTTTTCAGCTACCCAACAGGCTAACCGCTAGCATTTTCAATGTAAGCTTAAGCAGTTAGGTTACCTGACAGCTACTAACTTTAATTTTACAGCCAAACTGCTTGTTGTCGTTATGACGTGAGGCGCACATAACGCGCGCTCGCGCACACACACAGCCTCCCTCCCTTCCTGAGAGTCCCTGTTGATTTGCCTACTCCTTACCACATTGTCCTCTACTCTCTCTTCCATCTTTTCCTCAATCGCTCCCATGGCCCTGTCGTGGTCACTCGCCTCCTCCTCGGCTTCTTCCCTTTCATGAAGCCATTTCTGCTTCTCTGTATAGCCAGCCACCTCTCCTCCTCGGCTTCAGGTAATGCTGATGTTGAAGCAGCTACTACAGCCGCAAACATGTCAGAAATGTTGGCACATTTTGAGGAATCCGCCTGTAGATTCTTAATCTTTTTCTCCCGTAATATCTCTGCACCTCCCTTGCGCTTTGGTGGTCGTTTGTCCATTTAACGTGGATGCTAAACTTCCAGCATAACTATTACAGCTCGTTTCTCAGGGCCGGGAGGCGTGGCCATAGTGGGAATCGTAAATTTGCGGCCCGGAGTGTGGACGGGGGTTCTGGATTTGATTGGGTCAGGCCAGTGTCAATAAAGAAAATTAACCAATGGGCCGCTGTGAGTTGTTTGTGGGCCGGCGCGGCCAAAAAAACAAACAAAAAAAGGCCTATTTATCGGCGACTCGGCCCAAAAGTGCGTCAGCCCACCGGGAAAATGCCCGGTATGCCAGATGGCCAGTCCAGCCCTGGTGTCGGTAATAATAGGGCCATGGGCCAGCATACACTTTTTTGGACACACACCTGCAAAGGCAAGGTCTTGCAGTCTTAGACTTCCATTGAGGTTTTGCTCTATTTCTCTCCATAGAACTGTAGATGAAGGGTCCATCCACACTCTGAGGGCATGTAAGGCTCTGTGATACACTTTAAGGTTACGGAGGGCCAAGCCTCCCGTGGTTTTGGTACGTTGCAGGGTAGAGTTTAGCCTAGGTTGTTTATTATTCCAAACATACTGCTGAATGAAGGTATCAAGTTTCTTCCAGAAATGTATTGGTGGGGGTAGGGGGATCATTGTACTTAAGAAATTAAAACGAGGAACTATGTTCATTTTAACAACAGCAATCCTGGACTGTAGCTATGCCGGCAGGGCAAATCAATTGGCCAGATCCCTTTTGAACACTACGTAATATAGTGTCATAGTTGTCCTGGACAAATCGTTGTACCGACGCATGCTCAAATATGTAATTTTGCTTTTGGTTGGTATTGTAACACTAATGGCTGATGTCACATGCCTGTTGTTCAATAAAAGAAGATTAGATTTCTTCCAGTTCGTTTTATAGCCGGGGAGTGAGCCAAATTCGTTGAAGAGCTTAAAGGGGTGATAGAATGATTACATAGGGTATTTTACACTGTTCCTTAAGGTCTCCTAATGGGGTATGTAACATTGGTTGGGCTGAGAATTGCCCGAATGCTATTTTATTAGGCCCTTATCTACCCTGTGAATATGGCTCTATTTGGAACAAGAGCTTTTCTTCCAAATATGGTATGCTAATGAATATTCAGAATGAGCTACGCGCTGATTGGTTGGAGCAAACTACATAGAAACACATGGGAGACTCGGCAGCAGGCCTCATATTTCAGACACTGCAAAGTTATACGTTGTTTGTCGGGCTATTTCGTTATTAAATTCACTTCTGAGACTTTTTTAAGCGAGAAATCAACTATATAAAGCTCAAATATGGGCCGTTTTACGAAAATTGATGGCTAATTGCAAATTTGGTAAGACTGTGTGTCGGAGTTCAGCCGCTGGTGCTGCCCCACGGCGTGCTGCCTCGCCGCCCGGCCTGCCTTCCTTCACAGACCCCGCCTGCTATGAGGTACTTGGAGCTCAGCCACGGCTGGCAGCCCACAGCAGGGACTACCAACACGCGCGCCCTGACAGAGCTCCAGGGCCTTCTACTCCCCTCTTCCTGCTAGCTAAATGGCCCTTTGTGTGAGAGTGAGAGCCCATCAGCGCAGCTTGTTACACCAGCAATCTCATTTACCACATGTTACACACACGTCACCACTTATACAAAATCTAACTAAAGGTCTTATAAAGCTAACAACGGTGTCCGATTTCAAGTTAATGAATATTTGTGAAGACAAAGTGTTTCGTTAGCTGCGACTGTCCCTTCAATCCTAGCTATGTGTATATACAAACCACGGATAGTTAGCTTCCTTTTCGCCTTAATTCGAGTATATTTACAGTTTGAATTTCGTCACGACACACAACATCTAACTATATGTCTTATAAATCTAACAACGGTGTCCGATTTCAAGTTAATATTTGTGAAGACTAGCTAGGTGTTTCTGTTAGGTTTAAAAAAGTTTAAACTATGCTTACGTTTTTGAAAACAATGTTTAATGTAGCCTGCAGCTAAATCTAATCAAGTAACTACACTAATTAGTGTTTGTCTGGCTCACACCGTCTGTAGCTTCTAAAGAATTGATTAGGTCATGGCTGTTATTTAGCATACTGTAGGAGACTCATTGTCCCCACAGGAAAGGTAACTTTTGTCTCTTTTAGGGGAGCCATCCCCAGACGTGATTAAGACAAAGAACGAGTATTGCTGTAGTTTGGAAACAATTGACACGTCACCGGGGGTAGCCTCAAGACACTGATTGGGAACATTCACCTTTTCTTTTGAGAGACATCTGACCAATAGGGAAAGATTTAATTTGAAGAACCACGCAGGTACAGGAATAAATGTGGGAGCAGGAGAATGTATCAGCACTTCAATCTGTGACCCGCAAGGGAAGCAAGTTGAGGTCCGCTGGTTGCAGTGTATTGTTTTGTCGTGTCGCATGGCTGCAATCTGTGTCCCCGCAAGGGGAATCATGTTTGCAGTCTGTTGCTGGCAGTGTTTTTATGTTTTATGTTTTATTGTGTTTTGACTGTCGTTTCCGTGTTGTTTTATTAAACCATCTTGCTTAATCTTTCAATTCGACACAGCCACTCCTTTCTCCTCCAGAAATCGAAGAACGCGTCTTTTAGAGAATTCTTAACATTTCGTTAGCTGCGATTGTCCCTTCATTCCTAGCTACAAACCACGGATAGTTAGCTTCTTTTTCGCCTTAATTCGAGTATATTTACAGTTTGAATTTCGTCACGCCACTTACACAACATCTAACTAAATGTCTTATAAACCTAACAACGGTGTCCGATTTCAAGTTAATTAATATTTGCGAAGACTAGGTGTTTCGTTAGCTGTGACTGTCCCTTCAATCCTAGCTACAAATCACGGATAGTTAGCTTCCTTTTCGCCTTAATTCAAGTATATTTACAGTTTGAATTTCGTCAGGCCACTTACACAACATCTAACTAAATGTCTTATAAACCTAACAACGGTGTCCGATTTCAAGTTAATATTTGTGAAGACTAGCTAGGTGTTTCGTTAGCTGTGACTGTCCCTTCAATCCTAGCTACAAATCACGGATAGTTAGCTTCCTTTTCGGCGTAATTCGAGTATATTTACAGTTTGAATTTTGTCACGCCACGTATACAACATCTAACTAAATGTTTTATTAAGCTAACAACTGTGTCAGATTTCAAGTTAATGAATTTTTGTGAATTCCAGGGGAATTCTAAGAGGAGGCTAGCTAGCTAGCTCTTATTGATAGAGCTCCATCCAGCCGCAGGCTCTATAAATGACACTCACGGACAAGCGGCGTTTATTTCCCCAATCGTTTGTTTAAATAACTCAACACATTATAATTACACACATTAAAAGACACCGGGCATTTAGCTAGCAGGAAGAGGGGAGTTGGAGGCCCTGGAGCTCTGTCAGAGCAGCGGCGTTTCGTAGTCCATTAGCCCAAAACGGTGACTTTGCGCGGGTATGGAGTGCTGTGGGTTGCCAGCCGTGACTGAGCTTCATCTACCTCACAGCAGGCCGGGGTCTGTGAAGGAAGGCAGGCCAGGCGGCGAGGCAGCTACACAGGCAGCACCAGCTTCTGAACTCCGTCGGACAAAATTTGCAATTAGACATAAATTTTCGTAAAAACGGCCCGTATTTGACCTGGCACTGTGTCGGATCTGGGTTGCCGGAGGACTCATACAACTTTGAATGGAAGGATTAAAAATTGGCACTGATATCCTGCGGATGCTATTGATAGTAGCTCTGGATTCACTTTGTTTTAATTTCAGAGCAAGCAATTTGCTTGGTTTACAGCCATTAAAATAATAATTTTGCCTCACTCTGTGCATCATGAACTCAGCTCTCCTTCTTAGCAAATCATTCAGCTCTGTTCGACTTGTGACTAGAAGAGTGTGTAGATTTAGAAAAACAATTCTTAAGAGACTGCTCTAAAGATTTACAGCATTCTTCCAACTCCGCAATCTTTGCCTCTCTTTTCCTCTTCAAGTTGACCGCTAGGGAAGATGTGAAATCTCTAATAAATCCTTTAGTTGCCTGCAAGATAAATGCGGGGTCAGAAACTGAGTCGGTATCGATTGATATAAACTCAGCCAGTTTGGCTCTAAATTCTGTATCAAAAGCTGTGTTCTGGAGAAGGGAATTATTAAGTTGCCATTTCCTAGATATTTTTTCCTAACATATCACAATGGAATGTGGTTATCAGCGCATTGTGATCAGACATAATTGCTGGTTCTGTTGCTATCGTGTGGAAGATTGCCTTAAGCTCACTGGAGCACAAAATGTAATAAATGCGGGAGTGAGTGAGGTGATGTGTGGAAAAGAATCCTTGCTGGTAGGGTTGTGCGTCCTCCATATATCTGTAAGATGGTGGGATTCCACAACTGCTTTAAACATGTCTGATATACGTTTTTGTGCTTTTGTCTAATTGACTGATCTATCCTGAGTTAAATCTAGTATTGCATTCATGTCTCCCCCTATAATTAGTGAATATTCATTGAGAGAAAGTAATTCATTGGTTAGGCGCAGGAAAAAACTTTCATCATATGTAGATGGTGCATATACTGAAACAAAGGCTATTTTCCTACTCCTTATCTTGGT
Source organism: Perca fluviatilis (assembly GCF_010015445.1). NCBI lineage: Eukaryota > Metazoa > Chordata > Actinopteri > Perciformes > Percidae > Perca > Perca fluviatilis. The sequence goes on along the minus strand of NC_053124.1, from coordinate 3,993,558 downwards.
ACATATATAAGATATCCTGCCTGATAGTTGCGACAGCAATACAATGGAGCCCTTGGTTTTGATCTCGTCACTAGATGAGGCAGCAACCTTGAAGTATTTATTCTGTAGACGATTTACATCTCTTTTACGTAAATGGGACTCTAGTATAAGCGGCACATCTGTTCTTCCTTCTTAAATAGTCCAGGAATTTAGCTTGTTTCATCAGCCCGTTTAGCCCCCTGATGTTAACTGAATCCCCTAACCCTCTGAAACCGCAGACCCCAACCCCCATCTGCAAGATACGTGGCCACATCAAACGCAGCTCGCGCAAACTTCATCTTACAATTACCCCTCCTGTCTAAAGTCACAGGTACGTTGAAACAGGTCTAATGAACTTCTTATGCTAAACATGAACGGTGTTACAAAAACCCTAGAACTAGGTCTCAACCAGCTATCAAATTCTGAAATAAGCTATGTGAAAAACACACCAACCTAGTTGGAGTAATAAACATAGATTATAAAATGGACAGTCAGCATTCATCATGTTTTTCCAGACTGGTTAACTGTTAAACAGATTATAAACTGGACGGTCAGCATTCATCATGTTTTCAGTCTGGTTAAATGTTCCTTTAAAGCTTGGCTCCAAAACTTACATATAGTGTCCTTGGGACAAATTTAGCACGGTAGCCCAGACACCGCTAGTCCACAGCCTCGGCCCCTCCACCGGCCCCAGACGCAAAGTCCCCCCTCCGTCATCTGGCTCGTGTTGATGTAGCGTCGTCCTCCACATCCAGCTCCCGACAGAAAACGTCCGCATCTGTGGCTGCAGCGAAGGTGAACTCTCTCCCTCCGTGGGTCACTCTCCTTGTGGCCAGGTGGACGAGCAGGTCCGGGGTGCTCCAAGCATGTATCTCGTGTTGTGTTTCTTCAAGCTCCCGCTGCCGCTGAGCCATGAATATGCCGTAATCAGGTTGCATCAAAACACGCATTGTAGTTCCCTCTGTCTCAGGCTCTGCCCTAATGTGTTGCAGCGAGGCATTCAATTCCATTAGCGCTCCCTTTATTGCGTTGTAAACCACTGATTCAAGCACACTTAGTTGCTTTTCCAAGACCTGAGCAATCAAGTCCTCCATGTTTGGGATTGCACTAGCATCGGTTGCTATGTTAGCCACCGCTCTATTAGCCGCCGCCATGTTAGCAGATTTTGTGTCCGAGTATGTAGCTTAGACGACAACGGGACCTGTTTCCTTGCACTTGCAAGCAATTCACTGAGTCACTATGATAGCAGATAAAACGGTTTGGCGTTGAAGAAAAAGGAACAGTTCGTTATTCAATGAAATGCGGAGGTGGCGGAGGTGGTCGCATAGCCTTAGTCTTCTGCGACCACTGCTGTGCTCGTCACGTGATCCTCCTCGTGCTCTTGCTTTGAAGTCTTTGGGTTTTTCTATAAACATTTCGAAACAGTCAATTATGCAGGCACATCTAGGGTAAGTTTGTCTAAATATCATGGGCATTGACAGCCGAAGCTCTTCTCTCTGTGGCCAAAATAAAAATGATGGAACAAGCTTTGCATGTAACACGTCAAGAGTAGTTCTAAAAGTTCTGCTTGCTGTTGCTATCGAGATTTGGAAGAGAACACTAAGTAGAGCAAGGGATAGGTTCATTTTCATCCTTTTATAAGAGTTAAAAGAAGTTGTTGGAAAGGAGAGAGGGTTGTGTGTGTCGGAAAAGACATAAAAGAACACAACATAAAACTACTTGCAGCTTGGCAAACGTGGGGAGTCCAGTCAGTGCTTTCACTTTTTCATCGTCATTTGCAAAAGCCTGTTCATCCAATGTTCCTAGTTTGGTTTTCAGCCAAAGAAAGAATTCAATACGAGAGTGACACATAATAGAAAAAAAAAAAACACTAGATGAGCATGCAAAGTAAATGTCACATGGTACATTTCAGACACAGCCTTATTATACAACATTCTAAGTCAAATCTTTCCATATCTTTCTCCCTTTTCCTCTTTTTGGTGGCAGGGGTGTGAGAGAAGACAGATGGAACCCAGTCAGGTGACAGCAGGGCATCAGATTTGGCACCTGAAATAATAGTTATGGTTATGGTATTTAGCAGATGCTTTTGTCCAAAGCGACATACAAATAACAACAATAAAGTTACATTTAACAGTAAACTATTTAAAAAGTTGGTAAGACTACATTAAGGTGAATAGCAATATCATAATAAACAACAATGTCAATTCAATCAATAGCCTAATAAAAATAAATAAATGCTATAATATACTAACCATAACGCATGAGAAACTGATGCTTTTGAGATTGGCCCTGTCTCAGAGGAGAGGGTGAAAATGTGTCTATCCACATTGTCAATTAACAAAGCCACTGGACAGGACCTGATTCAGTCCAGATTTTAGATTTTTGATAGTGCCAATGGATGTGTGCCAATTTCTAGGGTACTCACCCATATAATAAATTTATCTTTAAGTCAGGGTATCTTTCAGATGTTGCTAATTATAGGCCTGTATTAATGCAAACAGCCATATCGAAGGTGTTTGAGCATCTTGTGTGGAAGAGTACCTTGTCAGACAAAATCTACTGTATGAACTTCAGTCTGGATTTAGAGTAGCATATTCTACTGAAACCTGTCATTCATTTATTTGATCATATTCGACAAAACTTTGATGAAGGAAAGTATGTGGGCATGATTCTTCTTGATTTGCAAAAAGCTTTTGATACTGTAAACCATTTAATACTACTATCAAAGCTACAAAGTATAGGCTTCAGAAATACTGCTGTGAAATGGTTCACCTCTTACCTCACTGGAAGAACTCAAGTTTGTGATGTTGAGGGGACCATATCAGATCCTCAGTATATTACTTGTGGGGTGCCCCAAGGTTCAATCCTTGGGCCCCTTTTATTTTTAGTTTATATTAATGACATGCCAGCTGCGGTGAAATGTAAGCTGCTTTTATATGTTGATGACTCTGCATTACTCGTCTCTGGGGATGATATCAGCGAGCTTGAGAAGACTCTAGGTAATGAATTAAATAGTGTTAGCAAGTGGCTTATAGACAACAGGCTTTCAATACATGTGGGAAAAACTGAGTCCATTTTATTTGGAACACAAAGGAAGTTGTCTAGAACAAATGCACTTAAGGTTACATGTAATGACACTGAAAGAGTGTCTCAGAAAAGTGTCACAGACCTGGGGTTAACATTAGAGCAGTCATTAACCTGTAAAGGTTAAAGTACAGGTTATGTCATTTAAAATAGCTGTGATAAAACCTCTACTGAAAAAACCCACCCTCGATCCTGATTTCTTAGCAAACTATAGACATATATCTAACCTTCCCTTTCTATCCAAGATCCTTGAGAAGGTAGTTGCTAATCAGTTATGTGATTTTCTACATAGCAAGTTTATTTGATGACTTTCAATCAGGATTTAGAAAGCATCATAGCACAGAGACGGCACTGGTGAAAATTACCAACGACCTAACTGCTGCAGACAAAGGACGTGTCTCCATTCTTGTTTTACTAGATCTTAGTGCTGCATTTGACACTATTGACCATACAATCCTGTTACAGAGATTGGAACACTTACTTGGCATTAAAGGAATCGCTCTAAGCTGGTTTAAGTCCTATTTCTATGATCGATCTCAATTTGTTAATGTTAAAGATAAATCCTCCAAGTACGCTAAAGTTAGCCATGGCGTTCCACAAGGCTCAGTGCTTGGACCAATTCTATTCTCCTTATATATGCTTCCTCTTGGTAATATTAGGAAACACTCAATTAACTTTCACTGTTATGCGGATGACACCCAATTATACTTGTCAATCAAACCAGACGAAACCAGTCAGCTAGCTAAACTTCAAGCGTGCATTAAAGATATAAAATCCTGGATGACCTATAATTTTCTGATGTTAAACTCTAACAAAACTGAAGTTATTGTGCTGGGCCCTAAACACCTCCGAACCTCATTATCTAAAGACATAGCTACTCTGGATGGTATTGCCCTGGCCTCCAGCACTACTGTCAGAAATCTAGGGGTTATGTTTGATCAGGATATATCCTTTAACGCCCATCTAAAACAAACGTCAAGAACAGCCTTTTTTCATCTTCGTAACATCAGTTTTTCAACATCAAAACGATGCTGAAAAACTAGTCCATGCATTCGTTACTTCCAGGCTGGACTATTGTAATTCCCTACTGTCAGGTTGCTCAAATAAGTCCCTTAAGATTCTCCAGCTGATCCAGAATGCTGCAGCGCGTGTTCTAGCAAGAACTAAGAAAAGAGATCATATTTCTCCTGTATTAGCTACTCTGCATTGGCTTCCTGTAAAATCCAGGATTGAATTTAAAATCCTTCTCCTGACTAACAAAGCTCTAAATGGTCAAGCACCATCATATCTAGAAGAGCTCCTAATACCTTATTGTCCCACTAGAGCATTGCGCTCCCAGAATGCAGAGTTACTTGTGGTACCTAGAGTCTCTAAAAGTAGAATGGGAGCCAGAGCCTTCAGTTATCAGGCTCCTTTCCTATGGAACCAGCTCCCAATCTGGGTTCGGGGGGCAGAAACTGTCACCGCATTTAAGAATGAACTTAAAACTCTCCTATTTGATAAAGCTTATAGTTAGGGAGTGAGGAGTTGCAGCGTCCGCCTAACCAGGCCCACATGCTTCTCTTCATAGTCGTTAGATTAATAATTAATAATAAAAGTAGAGGGAGGCAGGCCAGCAAGGCCCGATCCGGCAGGGGAGAGTTCCAAGCCCGAAGAGGCAACCTCTCCTTTTAACCTGTCTCTCTTAGTTACGATGTTATAGTTCTAGACTGCCGGGGGACTTCCTTCCTTTGATACACTGAGCTGCTCTCTCCTCTCCCTTTCTATTACCATTTGTGTGCATCCCGTCCCAGAAATGCTTGTTACTAATCCTAGCTTCTGGGGAGTTTACTCCCCGGAGTCCTTATGTTTTTTCTTTCCTTGGAGAACGTTGACACCAAGATCTTGGTTGCAGCTGTCGCCGTGGTCCTGCTGCACTCCCAGCTAAGCTCTGCGGTGCCCTGCAATGTCATGCTGCGTCCTGCTGAACCCTGCTGCTTCCTGCTACGTCCATCCATGCTCTGCTGGGCCACGCTACATCGTGTAACACCCTGCAGCACACTGATTTGACATTAACTACTACGAATACCATTTGAAGTCACTGTTCCATTATTAATGTGACTATTATTGCCACTGTTCATCACATCCCCAACCGGCACTGTCAGACACCGCCTACCAAGAGCCTGGGTCTGTCTGAGGTTTTTTCCCAAGAGGGGGTTTTTCCTCGCCACTGTTGCACTGCTTGCTCTTGAGGGAATTACTGTAATTGTTGGGGCTTTGTAAATTATAGAGTGTGGTCTAGACCTACTCTATCTGTAAAGTGTCTCGAGATAACTCATGTTATGATTTGATACTATAAATAAAATTGAATTGAATTGAATTAAATCTATTGCTGACAAAATATTATCCAAGTGTGCTAAACTGAAATTCCTGGCATCTAGATTATTCTATCAAGAAATTATTGGTTGTATCACTGATTCAATGTCATTTCAATTATGCATGTTCTGCTTGGTACTGTGGATTATCAGTTAAACTTAAAAACAGACTGCAAGTGATGCAAAATAATGTTATCCGCTACCTGTTAAATGCAACCCCGGACTCATATTGGTAGAGATGCTTTTAAAAGGATAGGACTGCTGCCAGTACATGTTAGAGTGGAGCGTTAAAGTAGAATCATATGTATAATGTCATAAATGGCTCTGCTCCCAAATATCTACACTCCCATATAAAAATGGTTCATACACAGCATAATCACAATACTAGGGCCAGTGTCCGTTCTTGTAAAGTGCCCAGAGTCAACAATGCAGCTAGAAGTTCTTTTTTCTATACAGGTATAACATTGTGGAATAATCTGCCGCGTTCCCTCAAAATTGTAAATACCAGAGGGGCTTTTAGACATCAGGTTAAGGCTTTTTTATGGAATAGAGTAGCCAGTCTTTTTAATTAGAGTAGACTGATTATTTTATGATTTATGATTCTCTGATTTTAGAATGCTTTTGAACCTTAGATGATCTGTATTAAATGTTATTGTCTTTGTCCTGCAATAGGTCTTTGTTATGTGTTACATGTTCTAACACCAAGGACCATGTCGGAAATAAGTGTTCACACTTTAACATTGTATCCTTTGGGTTATGTTGTTTGTCAAATCCAAAATAAATCAAATAAAAAAAGTAAAAAAAAAAAAAAAAATGTAATTCTCTTTACGCATCACACTCCTCTGTTATGGTGTGGTGGCCATTTCAGTAGATTTACTCACTAACATTGTTGTGGAAACACAATAAGCATGGGAACTAAATGCACACTTCCTGCATTACTGCATTACTTCAAATACTAAGTTACTCATCTATTCACACGAAATAAAACAATAAAACATTGAGACCATTCAACAAAGCACACTGGGTAATAAGACATTCAACACTGGTTGCTATGGACTCGTCACTAGGCTTCCTCAGTCATTGTATATTTTAGCATAGGTAAAATGACGCTGAAGTTGGCATCCGATTCGCAGCTTCCAATTCGGCAGTAAGGGGAAATTAAAGGGAAACTTAAAGCTTCCGATTCACAGCGTGTAGACCACAATAGACGAGGTGCACATCAAAGTATGGATACCCAAACCGAGCCCGACGGGCCGGGCCGGGTTCGGACAGATATTTAGAAATTATGGTCTGGTTCGGGTCGGGCTCGGTCACATCAGCATGATAAGGCATTTGTTGTAAAATGGTGCTGCGGCTCCTTTTTAAGAGAGCTCAGTTCGTGTGTAAAGTGGGCAGAAGAGAGATAGAGAAAGAGGAAGCAGAAGTGTAGATGGGACCGGAGCAGAGTTGGTGGAATAAGTGTAAGTTTTGTACAAAGTGTGTGCAGTGTCCGAAATAAATCCCAGACTGAAAGCCAAGTTCAGTCATTTGCTCACCAGAAACGGGATTTTAACCCCGACGTTATTCTTTTTATAACGTTGGCCCTGGAGGTAACGAGTCTCACCTGGTTTTCTGACCATGATCGGAAACGAAGCGATCAGGAAAGGTTAACACATTGAACATATTAACAGCTTATTAACGTGCACTTTTTGCCCCGTGTGCGTTGATGCGCTCATCTGTTGACATTTCCGAATGCCTTCCTACAGTTGCTTAATAAAAGCGGGCTTTCCACACAAACGTATACATGTGTCATTAATATGAGAAAACAAAGAGATTTTAACTGTGTCGGGCTGGAACACAAATTTCTTAATGCTTGTTGGACGCAGGCCGGGCTCGGACAGAAAAATTCGGCCCGATCCGGACTCTAGTCCAAAACCACTACACCTAGACTTGTCAAATCTGGAATAACATTCTAGAGAGGCTAAAGATTCTTAAAAACACAGTTTCAGATTTGTGAAAGTTTTATTCTATATGCTCATGGCTATAAGAAATGACATGGAGAGACGTGGACTGCTACATTGAATGTCAATTAGCAAAGGCCATGCAAGTGGCAATAAAATAAAACCTGCTATAAAGGCATTACTAATCTGAAACTGTGTTTTTAAGACTCTTTAGCCTCTCTGGGTTAATTCTTGTCCAGATTTGACAAGTCTCGGTACAGGGGTCTTTTTCTCCCATTAATTTTTCTGATTTTAATGCTCTTATCAACATGATACGATACTCTTAAAACAGTGCTTGAACCGAGAGAGAGAGAGAGAGAGAGAGAGAGAGAGAGAGAGAGAGAGAGAGAGATATAACAATACAAAGTTGATCTAAAACTTTACCTGCTGCTAAGTGTAGTGTTGACTAGCGTCCAGTGCGGCGATGTTTCAGTTCCCTCTAATGTCCGTTTTCGGAAAATCAGAGAGAAGCACAGGCCTTTCAGTGGCACCGAAATACGTGTCGCTATTCGGTCCGGTAGATAACGGTCGTTAGCACCGGTCTCAACTACAAAGTTTGCTAGGCCAAAAAGAACGTTAATCTCGCGATAAAAAAAATGTACGCTGTTAAAATGGGTTTGCGTTAACGCCGTTAACGCGTTTAACTGACAGCACTAATTTTCACAAATAGAATCAAACTTTCACAAATCTGAAACTGTGTTTTTAAGAATCTTTAGCCTCTCTAGAATAAGTTAGTCCAGATTTGACAAGTCTAGATACAGACCCTTCCTGTCTCATGCCTTCCCGGCTGGTGCTGTTCTCTGTGCGAGCTTCGACCTTTCAAAATAAAAGCTCTCGTCTGGTCTGCTATGTTTTCATATGTTTGGATGTTTTTGAACTAAACAGTATGGCAATCATACTAATGAATACAATAATTTTTTCAGCAGATGTCTTAGTTACAACGCGATGGAGCTAGCAAAGCAGTTTTGTGTTTATACAGTACAGGCCAAAAGTTTGGACACACCTTCTCATTCAATGTGTTTCTTTATTTTCATGACTATTTACATTGTAGATTCTCACTGAAGGAATCAAAACTATGAATGAACACATGTGTAATTATGTACTTAACAAAAAAGTGTGAAATAACTGAAAACATGTCTTATATTTTAGATTCCTCAAAGTAGCCACCCTTTGCTTTTTTTGATAACTCTGCAAACCCTTGGTGTTCTCTCAATGAGCTTCATGAGGTAGTCACCTGAAATGGTTTTCACTTCACAGGTGTGCTTTTTCAGGGTTAATTAGTGGAATTTTTTCCCTTAATAAAAAAGCAAAGGGTGGCTACTTTGAAAAATCTAAAATATAAGACGTTTTCAGTTATTTCACACTTCGTTAAGTACATAATTCCATATGTGTTCATTCATAGTTTTGATGCCTTCAGTGAGAATCTACAATGTAAATAGTCATGAAAATAAAAAGGAAACTCATTGAATGAGAAGGTGTGTCCAAAGTTTTGGCCTGTACTGTATGTGCGAGCAGGATTTATTCAGTTTGGGAAATCCCACGGTCTCTAAAGCTACAGCTCAAATTTTCTGGCTGGCTGACTAAACAAGGAGGGATCCATCTGCTAGCGATAGGGGCCGAGACTGAGAAAGCCACATGGATAAATATGCACCAAACAAGCCACTTTGAAATGTTGCGGTTCTCATGAATACAAAAATTGGATGACCCTCCCATCAACAAAGAATAAAAAGACATGACCCTCCCCTATTTTCCTCCAGTGGTCCATTCCATAAATACCGAACGGTCCCTTAGACCCCTCTTGAAAGACCCAAAACTATCACATGAATGGAGAGCACTGGGCAACTCATTCCACCAACAAGGAACCACTGAGGAAAAGTCTTGAATTTGACCTAGCGTTTAAATAAGATAATATAATTAAACTTATTGCCACACAATGTTTAGGGTATTTTCAACAAGTCCTGTAGTTACAGTCTTTCTAGTAGCTATCAACAACAGTCTGTTAGCGAGCTAGCATAACTATGGACTAGGATTAACTCCAGGGTAGCTAGAAGCTACGATATGTAAAGCAGAGGTTTTAAAAGAATCAAGTAGGATGGTAAAACATTTTCCATAAATAATCTAGCTCTACTGTTGGGTCTTCTGATTCTCATTGAAAACCATAGATATTACGAACCTCAAAATGACATACCTTTGATGAAATTATCACTGCACAGCCATGTATACTGCCAGGTCCCCATTTCCTGAAACGGTGGCACATCCGATAGCCTGTATCCATAGTCGTTTTCTCTCTGGATTCCCTTCCCTTCCCCCGGTAAAAACATAACCCCGGTTTCTCTCCTCGGCGGTTAGTGCAGCCAATCACACAACTACTATCTGGCATGTCTTTTTTTACCTAAAAACTGGCATCCTGGCAAGATCCTTGATTAGCTTGCTAGGTTTCATTGCTGGAGAATAATGTTCTTGCCCACCAGCCAGTAGTTGTGACGTCACGTGTGTGGCGAGGAGTGGAACATTTTAAATATATAAATACTGGGAGGGGAAACTAAAGACTAAGCGGAGGAAATTAGGGACCGACAACACCACCTGGGGACTTGCACCCCAAGATATGAAAACCAAATTCTAATAAGGACACAGGTTCGAAACTGATGAGGCAGAGACAGTAGGTAAAACAGAACAAATGTTTTATTAATAAAAATGATTTAAAAGACAACTGTAACAATACTAAAATCTCCAATGAAATACATATAATAAACTCAAAACAGTGGGCTGGGGCTTCAGTGGGGGCAGACTACGGGTAAGAATACCCAGTCTCCCTAGTCTGGAAGGGCAACACTACAAACACTACAACAAAACATGCACTAAAAAGTCCCAGTGCTTACTTGCATGCAATGGGAGCGAGGTTCCAACCCGGGGTCTAGCCGCCCACCTGACAACACCCAGGCCACACCAGAAAACAAGACGACAAAAGAAAGACACAAAAATTAACAAAAACCAACAACCCCATTAGTAACTAAACAATCTTAAAACATATACTCAAGTGAAATAACAGAAATATATTCAAAGTAAACAAACTTCATAAATAAATTAAAGAAAAGAAAAAGGCAAACCTATGGAGTTATATTACTATCATAAGTCAAGAGCGCATTATTTCAATTTGAGAGCATTTCTCATTGATATTACGTTCAGATTTCTTGCTCTCACACTCAAATAGTCACTGCTCGTGCTCAAAACCTTGCTCTCACACTCAAATATTCACTGCTCGTGCTTGGATTTGCTCTGCTTGCACTCAAACTTTCTGCTTGGACTCAGATATGTTGTTGTTTGGACAGATTTCCTGCTCTCAGCTTTGAACCTTCTCCTCGCACTCAGGCTGATTCTGCTCACTTTCAAAGTTTCTGCTCTCGGATTTCTCCTGCGCGCTTGGATTTTTTTGTGTTATAACGTTATAACCCTGTCAAAAGTCAACAACCAATAGAATGCCAGCTGTAGTGTTGACCAATGAAATGATCCCAACCCCGTTGAGGGTGCGTTCACTTTACTTTAGAACGTCTGTTGAGGGCGGCTGCACTGTAACCTGACTATGCCTGACTGTAACCAAGTTTATATATCCCCGCGCCGTTTATAGCTTTATTATAAGTATATATGTCAACAATGTGCACAGAATGGTCGACGCACTCACCTGCACCCATCAGGAAACGGGAGAAAGCTTTGAAGTGGGACGTATGAAGTTATGTCCACAACTACAAGGGTGAGTAACATAACTTAAGCACCTAGCTAGCTAGCTAGCATATTGCCTAGCTTGATGTCCAGAAACATATAGATGTTCTTTATTGTAGAAAATGTCGCTCAGGAAATTATAGACTACAGTTTCCCTCAACTGCAGCCGGGACATTCAACAACTTCACATTCGACAACGCTTAACGTGAAAAAGCTTAACGTGGTTTAATGTACCTAAACAACGATCAATGATTACCAAATTTATTAGATAACATTGAACTTAACATTACAACGTTTTATACAGACCGCTATGAATCCATTTTCAAACTAATGTTATATGAAGGAATGAAGACTAAATTCTGATGAACAACACACAGTGATGCAAAAACAGACACCAACAATCCAGTTTCTTGTGTTCTTTCAGTTATATTACAGTTTAGGTTTTACTACTGGCTCTAACATGAAATCAGCCAAATCCCAGGAACATTGTTAACCAAACGAGGAAAAAATACAAAGGAGGGTCATCACATATACACATACTGTCCGTCATATGTCGTTCAATCTAGCTAGCTATACAATAAAGAACATCTATTTGTTTCTGGACATCAAGCTAGGTAGGTGCTTAAGTTATGTTACTCACCCTCGTAGTTGTGGACATAACTTCATACGTCCCACTTCAAAGCTTTCTCCCGTTTCCTGATGGGGGCAGTCGACCATTCTGTGCACATTGTTGACATATACTTATAATAAAGCTATAAACGGCGCAGGGATATATAAACTTTGTTACAGTCAGGTTACAGTGCAGCCGCCCTCTACAAACGTTCTAAAGTAAAGCGAACGCACCCTCAACGGGGTTAGGATCATTTCATTGGTCAACACTACAGCTGGCATTCAATTGGTTGTTGACTTTTGACAGGGTTATAACAAAAAAAATCCAAGCGCGCAGGAGAAATCCGAGAGCAGAAACTTTGCAAGTGAGCAGGATCAGCCTGAGTGCGAGGAGAAGGTTCAAAGCTGAGAGCAGGAAATCTGTCCAAACAACAACATATCTGAGTCCAAGCAGAAAGTTTGAGTGCAAGCAGAGCAAATCCAAGCACGAGCAGTGAATATTTGAGTGTGAGAGCAAGAAATCTGAACGTAATATCAGTGAGAAATGCTCTCAAATTGAAATAATGCGCTCTTTACTTATGATAGCAATATAACTCCATAAAACCTAACTAAAACAAAGTAAAGCAGAACAGCAACAGGTGAACCTAAAACACAAAAAGGCACATGTTAGTTTGGGGGGACAACTTTAAATCACCAAGAAAGAATAAAAATGAGTCACCCTACTCACCACCTTCAGCAGGCAACCACCACCAGGGACCAGCAAAAGACTAAACTGAGCCAGCTGAGGGCTTTTATACTGCACCTGGGCATGGGGAGGAGCTAAGGGAGGAGTTTTACTGGACTACTGGAGTTGCGTTCATAACACCTCACTGTGGTTCACTACACGTGCAAAGTATGAATAGCAACATGTCTTTTTCCAGCTGTGAGGAATGCGTGTATCAACAGTTTAGAATGCAGATGCAGTTACTGTCTAATTTCATAGGTGAAAATGCATTTCCTGTCGAGACAAGAAACCGAGACAATGTAGGCAAGACGGCAGGTGGAGCTGAAAATTTCTGCCTGACTAAATTGGCAACACTACCAAGCGCTGGTTTTCAGGATTGATCATAAGAAAAATAATTTTATTGAAGAGGGGAAAAGCTTTCAAGCCAATGAGCTCGCTAACTGCCTGTTGGCTTGGACACTGAAGAGAAAATAAGAACTCGATATCCACTATTTTTACCGATCCCAATGAAATGAATTGGGTTTTAAAAGCTTGTGTGTCCAGGCTTTAACAGGGCTTTAGTTGTTATGTAATGTTTAACAATCTAGGCATAAAAGGGTATAGTAAATGGATGGATGGCTTTGCTTAAGAGACAAAAAAATGTAGCTGTTTACCAAATTGCCTCATGTATCACATATAGACACATTTACACAAGCTAATGAGTAACAAAGAGCAATGTTTCTGACTCATTTGTACAATAAGAAATTCAATATTTAAAGTGGGCAGATCCTTGACCTGTTGCCGCTGGCTCGCAGAAAAAGCTGAGATCATAAAAATGACATATTTAGCTTCATAATGAACTGCTTCCTTTACGCAGGCTGTCTCATTTATGAACCATGATAATACTGATCTCACGGTTAATAGTGGACATTTTGGTATTTGATCTGAAATGATCATCATTTCAGTTTGTCATGACATAAATCAAATTTGCCTGACGCAACAAACCCTGGACATAACATCCAGAAATATATATAGTTATCTTCTATATATTGTTATCTTCTATGCAGGATTTGTTCATGTGTCTTCACCCTACTATGACAAGGTCTTGTTGAAGCATGTATTCAGAAAACAATGTCAAGGGCAATGTCAAGTACACAATGTGGATGTTTCTCAAGTGCAGATGAGAAATGGATGATGGGCAGTGCATGTGCACATTTGTTACCTAGGTAACACAATGAATGGATAGATACAACCTTTCATAGTTATATCCTGTAGGCCTACGTGTTCAACCTTCCTTCTACTACACTGAAAATATAGTACATACATACAATACATTAAAAATATCTTTAGTGAACCTTGAATAACTGATACAGCAGCCTCTCCTTCATTTGCTTCAGAACAATTACAAATGTATTAGCTAAACCTAATGGACAGATTGCAATGACATTCACCAAGCACATTTTCAGTCCACAGGGATGAACCTTTCATTTTGGATACATGAATTGTCTTCTAGCACCAGCTTCAGGTAACCTAAGGGTGGCCATCTAATGGCTGAATTGCCATTCAATTTAATGTGGATATTTGTGGTCCTCAGAGGATAAACAGAGATGGGCCCTTGAACTTTCCACCACCACAAGTGACTGTCATTTGTGATTACTGTGCTTACAAATTTGGGTTTCGTAGGTGCCGGTCTTTACCGTTCATTAGGCTATGTGTAAGATAGCACAGTAGAAACATGAAATATAAAAAGGCTACACTAAAATAAATGAATTAATGAATCTATAAATGGTAAATATGTTAGGTCCTATATAATGGCTGGCAGCTGAAGACACAATGGGCTTCATTCACCAACCGTTCTTACTTAGAGATGTGTTCTTAAACCCCACTTACGCACTTTTTACAAAGATTCTGACATTCACTAATGTTTTCTTATCTTGGATTTGTTATAAAACAAAATCTATGCACACTCAAGAGCACTTTTACACACATTTGAGTGATGACAGTTTGCTCCAAATAATTGGTTACTGCATTTTATTTAATTCTACAGTCGTTTACAATGATAGTATTTTACTGTAATGTATTTCTGATCATTTGTTGAAAAAAATCATAATAAGCAAAGAAACACTAACACTGCAATTTACATCAGCAATTAAGCTGATTAAATCCTGCGTTATTTGGTGATTGATCGCGCTATTTATAGGGCCAAAATGGGCCTGTTTCTGCACATCAGGAATGCTATCAAAATGGCATATCTATTGCTGCTTGATGACATTGCTGAGCGTGCTCTGAGAAGGGAACACATCTTTGAGGATCATGTTGATTTATTTGCGGAGACTAACGAGTACTTGATCGGATGGTTTAGGCTTCCAAGACACATTTTAATGGAGCTGTGTGATACTTTGAAGCCAGCGCTGTGAAGCCATACCCAACGGTCCAATCCCGTACCACCCCATGTGCAGTTACTCTACAACCTTGGGATTGTTAGCCACTGGGACATTTCAGCGGGAATTAGCATCCATCAGCTCTCCCACAAGTTGTGGATGGAATAAATTTAACTGGCCACACAGAGGGTTCTACTCTATTGCGGGTCTGCACAATGTAATCGGGGCAATAGGCTGCACTCACATGCGCATTAAGGCACCCTCACCAGACCCATTGCCATACCTCATCCGCAAGCAATATCACTCAATCAATGTACAAGTCATCTGCGACTCCGACAATCATCTCTTGAAAGTGGTCTCCCGCTTCCCAGGAGGTGCACATGCCTCTTATATATTGCAGAACAGTTCTGTGGGAATGCGTCTGGAACAAGGAACTGCTGGAGACGCATGGCTCATTGGTAAGCATCGTTGAGTAATTTCAAATTCCAATTTTTGGTTTCAAAAAGTGGGTTTCTTCATTAATGACCTGTTTCATTAGGAGATTGGGGGTATGCCCTTGCGCACTGGCTAATGACACCACTAACAAACCCTCAGACGTACCAAAAGGCCTCTTATAACCAGAGATATGCACTCACCCGCTCCACCATTGAGCGAACCATCATTATTCTGAAGGGACGCTGGATGTGTTTAGACCATAGACTGTATAATATTAATGGACAATGCATCCGGTTCGGAAATGCAGAAGCGCCTTAAACCTGCATTCTATCTGAATTCCAGCAGGGGGTGACACATGCAGTTGCAAAAGGAGGTCGGTTTCTGTAGAAGTCTATGAGAAAGTGATCCACTTCTCATTTGATTTATTACCTCAGTAAACATTTTCATAATTAGTTTATGGTCTCATTCGCTAGTTTTAAAGGAATATGCCAACTTATTGGGAATTTTGCTTATTCACCGTAACCCCCAGATACATACCCTTCTCATCTCAGTGCGTGCTGTAAGGCTGTCTGACAGCTCCAGCGACATCAGGCCAGCACAGAACATGCAGGTGAATGGTTCCAGAAATCCTACTGCTCAGAATTGTGACAAAAGTGACAAAATAACGCCAACATACATGTTGTGATTTGTAGAGTCACAGCGTGTACAAAAAACACGAGACACAGCCATTTTCTAACCGTAAACAAACCGGGAACTACACTCATCTTAAAGATTATTAGGAACACCCTACTAATACTGTGTTTAACCCCCTTTCGCCTTCAGAACTGCCTTAATTCTTCATGGCATTGATTCAACAAGGAGCTGGAAGTATTCTTTAGAAATGTTGGCCCATATTGATAGGATAGCATCTTGAAGTTGATGGAGATTTGTGGGATGCACATCCAGGGCACGAAGCTCCAGTTCCACCACATCCCAAAGATGTTCTATTGGGTTGAGATCTGGTGACTGTGGGGGCCATTTTAGTACATTGAACTCATTGTCATGTTCAAGAAACCAATTTGAAATGATTCAAGATTTGTGCATTATCCTACTGGACGTAGCCATCAGAGGATGGGTACATGGTGGTCATAAAGGGATGGACATGGTCAGAAACAATGCTCAGGTAGGCTGTGGCATTTAAACAATGCCCAATTGGTGGGCATGGTGCTAAGCGGTCTAAAGGGTGCCAAGAAAACATCCCCCACACCATTACACCACCACCAGCAGCCTGCCCAGTGGTAACAAGGCATGACGGATCCATGTTCTCATTCTGTTTACGCCAAATTCTGACTCTACCATCTGAATGTCTCAACAGAAATCAAGACTCATCAGTCCAGGCAACATTTTTACAATCTACAACTGTCCAATTTTGGTGAGCTCGTGCAAATTGTAGCCTCATTTTCCAATTTTTTGTGGAGATGAGTGGTACCCAGTGGGGTCTTCTGCTGGTGTAGCCTATCCACCTCAAGGTTGTTCATGTTGTGGCTTCACAAATGCTTTACTGCATACCTCGGTTGTATCAAGTGGTTATTTGAGTCAAAGTTGATCTTCTATCAGCATATCAAGGCATTTTCGCCGCCCAGGACTGCAGCATACTGGATGTTTTTCCTTTTTCAGACTATTCTTTGTAAACTCTAGAATAGGTTGTGCGTGAAAATCCCAGTAACTGAGCAGATTGTGAAATACTCAGACCAGCCCGTCTGGCACCAACAACCACGCCACACTCAAAGTTGCTTAGATCACCTTTCTTTTCCATTCTGACATTCAGTTTGGAGTTCAGGAGATTGTCTAGACCTGGACCACACCCCTAAATGCATTGAAGCAGCTGCCAAGTGATTGGTTGATTAGATAATTGCATTAACAATAAATCTTACAGGTGTTCCTAATAATCTTTAAATGTGAGTGTATATTCTCAGACAGGCTTGCTGCAAAGCAAATCATTCCGCCCAAGTACTATATTCTTTCGCATGAGAATATAGTTCCCGGTTTTTTTACGGTTAAAAGATGGCTGTGTCTCATGTTACATTGTTTTTTCTACACGCTGTGATTCTACAAATCACAACATTTAAATAGGAACATGTTGGCGTTATTTTGTCACTTATTCGGAGCAGTAGGATTTCTGGAACCATTCACCTGCATGTTCTGTGCTGGCCTGATGCCGCTAGAGCCGTCAGACAGCCTTACAGTACGCACTGAGATGAGAAGGGTATGTATCGTCTTGTCTAACTCTGGGGGTTACGGGGAATAAGCTAAATTCCCAATAAGTCGGCGTGTTCCTTTAAGTCTTCTGCAATACAGAATGATGTTCATTTTTGGAATTATGGGCTCGTTGATTTTAAAATCGGCGATAAAGCAGGGGGTGTTTTAGGGCGTGGCTATGATGTGATTGCCAGTGAAAGTGTGTAACATAACGTAGAGTGTAAGGCCTCCCTCACGCCTCCCTCTCGTCTAAAATTGTCACATCCACAACCAGGATGGCTGCGCCCGTAACAGTAAACTCGACAACTCATAGCAGATCTCCACAAACCAATGGGTGACGTCACAAATGCTCTGTCCATTAATATTATACAGTCTATGGTTTGGACACAGCAGATGGTAAGCTGCTTTACAAGCCATAGAAGGTGAGTAGGACTACTTGTTGTATTAAAGTTTGAAAAAATGGAGAACATGTTGTAGAATAATCTAATTCCAACAATTTATTTTATTTAGTTTTTCTAGCTTTTGATAATCTTTTCACTGTTTTTAGGTTTGCAGAATAATCATGGCCTGTTGTGTGTTACACAACATCGCTATGAAGCGTGGTGTTCCACTTCAGCCACCACACCAGGATGTGCATCCTGACCCATTGCTGGGATCAGACAACCGACTTGGTGTGGAAGTCAGACAACAACAAAATTCTTGTTTTTGATTTGTTTTGTCCTTTAAATACCATGAATTAAACACATTAAAAGGGCACATGTTTTCAGTGTTTCTTTATTTTTATTAAATGTGTGTTTATGTCTTTGAGTGTTTCTGATATTGTGGCCAGAGTAGAAGCGATTTCACAGAGACTTTGCGCATTCCGATCCTGGTTATCCAAGACCGCATCGGAAATGACACGTGTAGAATGGTGTCAGGTTCCTCTTCGCAGAGGGGTCGTCTGGATTGGAGATCTGTAAAAAATAAAAACGATACTAAAAGTAAAACAGTCACAGTGCACTGATTTCTTTTTGTGAGATGTTTCAGTTTGTTCTACTGCAAAAGCAATAGGATTTCAAACTGAATAAACTAGGAATTCAGGTGAGGACTCATTCACAGTCACATAGGGCCACATTTGGTTTGACAAACTGGTATGAAATTCCTTTCCAATGGTTTCACCGTTGCTTTCAGTTAAATTATGGCATAAAATTGTAAAAATTCAGAAAGACTTGCTTACCGTCTGATTCACTGGTGGGAGATGGTCTTGGAGGATATGAAGCTGTTGATATAGGGCCCTGGGTTCTCATTTATAAACGTGGCATACGCACAAAACGGGACTGAAAATGGGCATACGCTGCTTCCCACGCAAAGTTTGTGATTTATGAAAAACAAACTTGATGGGAGAATGTGCGGTCCTCCACGCGAACTCTGTCCCATGCGTACGCACATTTTGGAGACAAAATAGGAATTGGCGACGCAGATGGTGAACTGAAGTCAGACTGCAGAGAGTAAATGGGAATAAGATTACTCTTAATATTTTCTAGTATTGATGCCTCACGCACATTCTTTCACTCCATATCATCCACATTACCATGAAGATGAAATCCAGCAGTGTTATTTGCGCTTGTACTGAGTGATAACTGTTCCATAAACACCTTGTAAAATCCAACTCAAATCTTAAATAAAAATTTGTTCTTAATATTTAATCGGCGCTCTCTCGCCGTTACATTGTCCGCTATAGAGCGCAGGATCGAGGAGGAAATGGCCCGACTGCATGTAATACATGATAGCATCAAATACCCTAGCATTAGATAACGGAAGAACACAGTGTAAATAACTGTGCATATATCATAAAATGTCAAAGTCTGAAAATACAGCCGTTAAGCTCTTGCGCAATCATTACCCTTAATGTCCTCGTTATCAGTCCGAACTTTAATACTGTTCATAACAAAACCTGCATGAAGAAAAGTGTGTTTGCCTATTACACTTTATTTCGTCTTCAAATTGTATCTCAGAGTGAGGGATACCACTAGTTGATGCTGTGATTTTGGCAAGGTGTTAACAATCACAAATTGTTGTAAACATATAAATACTGCGGTGAACCCATGCGTAATGCTGCATGATGGCACTGCTGGCCCTGCAGGAGGACTATGCTAATGGAAGAATCAGGAGAAAAAGAGACTTCAGGGACCATGACGATGACGATGACTGGCTAATATGCCGATTTAGATTTTCTAAGGCTGAGCTTGTGGATCTATGTACTGAAACCGCAACCATGCCATATCCCGGTCCAAATACAGGTCCTCGCCACTCTGGGGGCCACCGGCTGTTTCCAGAGTGAAATGGCAGACAGCTAAATGTTTTTTTAAAAATAAATATTATATGTTTGGATATAATATATAGTTCTGTTAAATCTTATTATATACGTCTGGTATTTCGAAGCTGTCCCCGAGTGCCGTAATGCCTGCCGTTTTGGACGTATTATTAATATAGGTAGTCTATAGGTCAGGGTTCCATACACTGTGCAAAAAAATGCCGAAATTATAATTCAATTTGCAGCAATTCCTGAACGTCTGAGAAGTTTTTAGCTTTTTCGCCGCCAGTCGTCATGATTCGGCATGATTCGGTGTAACAAAAGAACAACTGCCAGGGTCATTAACATACTGATCAGCATTCACGAGGTGCTTTGAATGGACTATTAATGGTTAAAAATGGGTGTGTACAGGGCGGGATAAGAGGCTGATCCACGTACGCACACTTGTAGGAAATCTGTGATTTATAAAGGGAACATTGCTTACAGTTTTATAAATCTGACTTTTTTTTCGGCGTACGCTATTTTGGGCTTTTGGCCGTACGTACACTTATAGTAAGGATCCTACACACAGTTTTATAAATGAGACCCCTGGTCAGTGTCCAGTTGCTCCGCTGATGACACACCTGAGAGTGCCGTCTCATCAATAATGGCTCCGATGCGCTGGTCAATCTCAGATAACTCAGGGCCTGCATGCCCCCCTACAGTGGTCAGCATATGTCTCTGGTCTTTTTTTTTTATTTTGGTCTCTGATTTTAAGTCAAACTATTTATTTTTTACATCTTCAATTGAGCGACGTTGTCCAGAAACAGAGTTCACGGAATCCGTGATCTCCTTCCATGCCTCCGTTTTGTTCGGAAACACTACTAAATATTATGCCTCGTTTAGCATATATCTGTTGCAGTAGAATTTCTATTTCTGAATTACTGAAGTTCTTTTTTTCGTTTGGTGTTCGGTGGACCAACACCATCTGTGTTCAATTGAGCGACGTTGTCCAGAAACGTTGGACATTCTCCAACTTTTCTTAAACATGGCCTTGAAGTGTCATGTCCTTATATGGGAATTTGCGGGGTATATCTTATGCTAATTAGGAACAACTGGAACGCGCTTTCAATTACAAAGACGTGGAATTCATCAATCCTAAGAACACAGAACATGTCATGAATCCGACGTAGACTTTTCTTAGGAAGAACAAAGTTAAGAAAATTCTTAGGAAGATATTGGTGAATGAGTCCCAATGTAGCCTATTTAAGAATGTTTGAAAAAAAAAACCGCAACCACGCATTTCAGAGTTTACATGTGCGTTATTTATTCAGTTTAGGAAATCCTACGATCTCTAAAAAGCTTACATTAGCACAGGTTGGTTGGCTGAGGCACCGTTGGGGGCAAAAATCACTGATAAAACAGCAAATGAGTCAACTGCCCCACATGAATACAGTTTGATTGATAGGTTTTATTTTGTTGGTAACCGTCCTTACAACCCGATCTCACTCAAAAGCGTACAAATAACACGGGTTTCTACCGTGCAATGTGTACGCGAAAGTGAAATTCTACGTGCATTACATACGCGGAGCGCTCCAATTGAAGTCATGGGGACTGGTGCGTTTTATATGCACGCAGCTCGCGTTACCACGTTGTGTGTTATCGCGAGAACAGCATCACACACAAAAACATCGATATGGTTGGGTTTAGAGAAAGAATGCAGGGAAAGGCTTTAATAACCCAAGAACATCACAAAAACACACTAATAAACGGTTGGGTTTAGGGAAGAAACATTGGGAAAGGCTTAACAAAAAAACACTACAAAGTCGCAAAAACGTGCCACATAAACACGCTAATAAACGGCCTACAATCGCCAAACACGGGACGCGAACCCCGGTCTCCTGGGTGAAAGTCCTGTGTTTTACCCATCCACCACTCCAACCAACCTCCTTACGCGGGCACACGTCCCTTCATACTATAAACGCAGTGGTTTCCATTACTGTAATTGGAGCGCTCCGCGTATCTGCTGTACGCACAATTTCAATTTCGCGTACACATTGCACGTATTTCACAGGTAGAAACCCGTGGTATTTGTACGCTTTTCAGTGAGACTGGGCTGGTCCTTACAACATTCACACTACAGAGGCCCGTTCCAGGTAGGAGGTTTAACAAACTCTGAGTCTAACCCTGAACTCTGAGTTGATTTACCCTGAGATGGGAAACTCCGAGTTTTCGGTTCCAGAACAGCTGATTTGAGTTGGTTCAATCAACTCGGAGTAGGTTCACTCAGGGTTACGTGCGTGCACATAAGGCAGTATGAATGGAGCCATGATTCTACGATTCACCATGGTAACAACCTCAAACAAACGGGTCGGCGGAAATACTCATGCGCACAAACAGCGAGTTTGAACCTACTGTCTATGGTTTGAACATGTATTTCGTTAAAAAAGCAAGACAGCGGCTGCTGCTGCAAAAGAGAGAGAATTGGTGTGGGAGAAAATTGCTGCTGGAGTCAATGCGTACGCATTAACAGTGTATTAATTTCATATTTAATCACAGTTAACTTATAATATTACGCTACTGGTGAAAACTGGAATTGTAGGCTACACCTATAATTTTATTCAGGTGCAATCCTGCGGGCGGAAAAGTAGCTAAATACTATTCCCATTCTGAGGCTGCAGCACCATGATCATTAACAGAATTATAAGTATGATCATTTATTTCTTTTTAATGGCTCTCACTGGTTTGTGTCCAGGGAACACATTTAAAAACCGTTTCAGAGCGATCACACTTTTCTGACGGCTCTGCATACAGTGGCTTTACTATTTCAGTATGATCCGCTGCTGTTATAAAGAAAACTGCCGTTTGCAAAAAACGTAATGCGACACAAAGAATCTGCTGGGATGTTAAAGCCTGTCCACGATGTTGAACTAGTGTAAGGATAAGGTAGGCCTATCTACATATCTAATAGACTGTGATAAAAAACACAAATCGGTTATGTGGAAATGAAAAAACATCTATAGTCGGGACTCAATATCATCTCCCGACGTAAACTCTCTGAATTAATACAGCTTTTTCATCAACGGGATCGTCGACTAAAGGACATGACATGTTTGAGAAAAAAAACTATTTAAAGTCTGCCTAACATAAACCAATACGTTTTTTTATTCATGCAGATAACAAACTGCATTAAAATGCGCCTGATACAGACTGAATGAATGAATGAGGAAATGAGTTTCCCCTCCCGCTGAGAGGGAGGAGACTGAGAGAAACTCGAGGTTTCTTGAAGAAAACCTGCTCCCGACCAGGTTAGGTTCACAGGCTCAGTTACCATAGTAACTGACTCTGAGGTGAAGTTACCTCTCTTTCTGGAACGGAAAACCCAGAGTTTCCCTCATCTCAGGGTTAACCAACTCAGAGTTTTCACTAAACCTGCTTTCTGGAACGGGCCTTGGGGGTGCTGCTCCAACTGTTTGAGAAGTATGTCTTATGAATATCAGCACACAGTTAAAAGGCCATTAATAAAGGGGATGACATAGGCCTGCCTCATCTTTCTTTTGTTGTACAAACTTGATTCAAACTTGCTGAAAAGCCGGAGTACAATGAATAAGACAGGTGCTGCAGCAAGACGGCTGCCATTTAACAATTCTGCATCATCTCATGAGACCTTGTTCCTCCATATATGAAAAAGAGCAGATGGTGGAGGCCTGTCATCCTTCCTTCTACTCACTGCAATATATTAGTCAAAAGATCCACGGAGAAGACGAGATGTTTCTAGGTGATTTCCCAGACAGAGAGTGCCACACAAAAGCTATGAGCTGATGCAGGCTTCCACGATCCATAGCAGAAAATTAGTGTTTAAAGAGCTATGCTGTTCACAAGGAAGGTTTATTCTATGGTCGGTTGATAGGGATTTACCAGTGTTTTATAATGAGAACAAGACAAATAGGTAGTCCCTCAGTAAAAGATGAATATAAACACGTATGAGAGTGAGAGAATCCATGACAATGCCTTGCCCACAGCTGTGGCAAACAGATGGTAATCTTTACCTTTACTGTATTTTAAAACTGTGTGAGAGCCATGTTGTATTGTTTACAGTTTTTGTATTTTATTCCCATTGCAAAAGTAAATTGTGTCATGCCATTTAAAATATGTAATATATTAGAATTCAGGTAATTGGTAATGTTGTAGAATGGCTTTTACCAATTTAAGCCTTGCACTTCACTAGTCTGTCCTGCTATTATACAATTTTGAGTTGGTTTCTTTAAGTGAAGTTAGTGTATGTTAAGCTTCAACAGAGCAGGATGTGGAGAAACAATTTTTCTGACTGCAGATTGTAAACTGTATTTTAATTATTGGAAAGTCAATTTCGGTAAAAGGTGAGTTTTTGATAAGCCAGCATTGCATATTGATATGTTTTTAAATTTATCATTATGTTTGACGATTTGAGCCTCATCATAATTGAATAGCCTTGCATGTTGAAGTTGGACATGATTGTCTACATGATTCGGAACCATTTACAAGCTGGATCATAGTATTTCACTATTCATATATGATTACCATAGTCATTTAGAGATATTATCATAAACCAGCCTCCATCAGCCTTTACACTGAATTAGATACTGGGTTGTAGATTTGGGTATGGACAGTATACAAGGTGCTATTTAAGTGTCCCTACCAATATTTCTAACAATCCCCCATCCAGGCTGTTCTCATGAACCATTCGTACATATAGCTATGAAATGCACTGTTCATAAGCATTCCACAAATTTATTTCTGTATGCAGAACACATTGACGGCTGCTGTATAAGAGCACTCAGGACCACATGGGGAAGAGGTCGGGGTGGATGGATGGATGGGTCATAAAACACAATGCTTTCAAGCAAGGGAGTGAAGTTTGCTTCCTGGCGAAAACAAAATACTTTCACCCAGGAAAGGCGTGTTCTTTTCCCCAGGAGTGTTTTAATCCAAACCATGATCTTAGGGTTGATCATGCATTATTATAGCATGGGTCAATTTAGCTTGGACATTATTTTTTATTTATTTGACGGGGACAATGCACAGCTCCTTAGCAGTACCAGAGTTAGCTATAAAGTAATTTACATCTGTAGTCCCTGGGCAGGAAATCTCTGTCAGAAGGAAAACGCAAAGTCAGAATTCTGACTTTTAACTCCTAAACCTTTATATGATTGGATGAGATATGATTGATTCATTCATTCATTCCTTCATTTATTCATTCATTGCTCGTCCTGTAAAAAATGTCCCTACCAATGTTAAAACCAAACCTGTATGTTTGCAGTAATATTTCCCAAAACTATTCCTGTAGGTTCAGATAGTTATTGGTTTTTGTATTGGTTATATTGATGAAAGAAAATATTTTATTTCAAAATGTTCGTATAACATATAACAACACCCCTAGCAGTTGATCAGATTTGCTGCGAAGTCTGTTGTGATGGTTCATGTCACAAAACAGCAGCAACAGAGTGGACGTTTTCAGAGCTGCTGGCAGTAGCAGATGGTGAAAGTAGTGAATAACCCTAAATAAGATTAAAGCAGTAAAGAAAATGATTAATGAGTAGCTTTCATTTATTGTTATACCAAGCTGTCAAGCACAATGAACCATGTCATTTCTGTGATAATACATGTGGAGAGCAACTCTCAGTGCTTCTCTGATTACTTTTTTTTTCTAACCAGGCTGGAGAGACCCATCGGGTATGCACAGAGATTCTTGCAGTCCTTGACTGTAATTGTGCACAGTAAAATATTCTCTTTCGGAAGATAATTACAGACGACAACAGAATGCAGTACAGTACTAAACACATTTCAATAGGCTTATTATAGTACATACAGTATAGCGTTTAATAATGACTGACAATCACCAAATATGATTATAGTTTGTAAAAAGCTCATGTGAATGTCATGTAATTGCCACTGTAATGATATACAACAGGTTAAGAGACTGTGTTGCAAGCATACGCCTTGCAAGGAAAGAATAAACAGCTGCCTCCCTGCCAGCTCTGTGGTAAATAATGCTAAATTTAATGCTATTTTAGTTATGTTTACATTATTTGCTGTATTTTTGGCCAACATAATGAACATACGAAAACACAGAAGGATTGTATCATGTGTTGTTGTCATTACTTAGAATTCCTCATGGGGGCGACAGAAACTACGCACTATAGCTTTAAATTCATTTTTCTTTTCTACTCTTTTTGCAATGCTGGCAGCATGGATACGGGGATGGCAGTGAGGTAAGTTCTCAACAAATATTAAATGGATAAGCATTTAATTTGGTACAGACATTTATGGTCCCAAAGCAGAAGCGAGGATGCTGGTCGGGCCTACTAGTCCGGCTACGGAAACTACCACACAGACCTCCACGCCACACTATTTCTTTTTTTATTTTTATTCAGAAACTCAACTGTCTGTCATGTAAACCCAAAAAGACAAATACAATTTTTTTTTAAATCATGAACTCAAGTGACGACGGGAGCTGGCTGCAGGACGACTCAATCACCGTGAACATGTTGAACAACATGTTCTATCAGACTTTAACTACTCGAGAGTCTGCTCTTGAGACTTAATTTCCGGGACAATTAGGGCAGGATTCAGGATTCGGGACAACTGCTTGGATTTCGGGGCTGTCCCAAATTTTTCGGAACGTCTGGTCAACCTACTCGGCGACATCTAGCGATCAAGATTCAGATAAAAATCGTCCGAGTTCTCCTTTTAACAATGTAATAATAAAAAAAACATATTTATCAGTAATGGACATTATTGGGGTCCGAGGTGGAAAAAGTACAAAAATATTATACTCAAGTAAAAATACCAGTAATTTGTACTGTAATAGTACTTTGATGAAATATTACTCAAGTATAAGTGAAATTACCTATCTGAAAAATTACTCAAGTAAAAGTAATAAGTAGTTCATTTAAAATGTACTGTAAAAGGGTGTGGGGGGATCTCTCCCATGTAGTGAAAATAGGACAAGGGGTCATAAAACCCCAAATATTTTGTTTTTAATTAAAGAAAAATCTATACAAATGTATACACATGTAATAACAACATAATCTGCTCTTGGAAACTGGAAGTGCCGAGTGACCTAGAATGCTAACCTACAATGATTAATGTCACAGCAGGCAAAATGCCTCATGCTACAAATCTCTCCAAAAAAACTGAGCTATTCCTTTACCATTCACACTGATTTGTGACTGTATATTCAAAGGCTTGTTTACATTCAAACCAGTGACAATTTCGGTGCGGCACAGCCTATTTGTTCAACTGAGACTAATGTTCACAGCCCAGACTAGCAGCTAGCTTCTACACACCTAAGTAGCCCGTATGACCTAATTAGATGTATGTGAATTAATTTAGCCAGTGTCCTACATACATTGTCCTACAGGTTGCTAGTGCTAGACAAAAATTAGCAATGTCACGAAACATGTTGTTTTGCTAATTGGCAATTTGCTATTAGTCATGAAAACTTCGTTTGAAGTACCAATGCACAAATACTTACCAAAACATGCTTCCGCAGATCTGGCATTGAATGATGATACTATTGGCCCTCTTAAATTTAAATGAAAAACAGTCTTTCAAATGTGGCCAAGGATTTTCATCGTTTTGGGCAGCAGAATTCAAAGTTTCAGCTAGCATTTCTACTGAAACAGTCTCTGAACCGTCGTCACTCGCCTGATCAACCTCCATCTCATTCTCAATCTCCTACAGAAAGACTTGGCGCCTGGTAGGCAGCCTATATGCTGATCATTCGTCACTGTAGTGGTTCTCCTACAGAAAAACTTGGCACCTGGTAGGCAGCCTAGATGCTGATCATTCGTCACTGTAGTGGTTCTCCTAAAGAAAAACTTAGCACCTGGTAGGCAGCCTAGATGCTGATCATTCGTCACTGTAGTGGTTCTCCTAAAGAAAGACTTGGCGCCTGGTAGGCAGCCTAGATGCTGATCATTCGTCACTGTAGTGGTTCCGGGCGCAAATTTTTTTATCTTTCTTTCGGTTTTCGTTAGTCGATGTTTTGTTTTTATCACTCAGTAACGGATGGGATTTGTAATGTAGCAAAATACAATACTTCACTCAAAACGTGATCAAGTACATTTTAAATTACCGATTTTAAAAACTATGTAACATGAGTAAATGTATTTCGTTACTTTCCACCTCTGATTGGGGTTGCCCTTCCTGTTTTTATCTGTGACTTCATATGAGTGCAAGAAGAAAATTAAAGTCTGATCAGTTTTATTGGTGTAATTAGGCAAACTCAAAACCAAAAGTCATTGAGATAAGGTTAAATGTAGAGCTGTAACATTTCACAAATCTTTATCACAGAACCATGGCTTTGTAACCTACTAATAATTTAAATAGGAAATAAGTTTCAGAATAGTTGTAATGAACTGAAAAGACACATGATTTTAGTAGCCATCAGTCACTGTGTGGGCAGCTAATTGAACTCAGTGCACTGGCCCTCTCTTGCACCATAATGTGAATGCTTCTTCAATGTCCCCTTTCATATTCAAGAACTTATTCAGAATTTTAATTCATGTAAAATTTATATTAATACCTTTGATGAAGTTAGTGTTCATCAAAGTGTTCCTGTCTGTTGACTCTTCTCCGGTGTGGAAAAAAGCATTCACCAGAGAAAGTTTGGAAATGGGTTTGAATAACAAAAAAAAGAGAGATGATTACAGAGTCAGTTATTCAAATCACAAGCATTTCCCTTTGTTAAAGAAGCTTGTGAATTATACGTGTGTCAGTCAGCAATCATGTCCCCCTCCTACTAACATTTTATTCAAAACATGCCCTAAAGAGCAGACATGCAGTACTACTGACAGCAGTGCTGGAAAAGGACAAAGTATTCACCTTTAAGGAGAATCTGATGCAACAACTGTGGCATGTGTGGCACCATCCTTGACCTCTCCTGTCTGCACTGACCCACTGTTTATTGTTATAGCTCTTGACTTTAAGACTGACCATTCCTCACATATCATTGTTAACTGTAGCTTCATTAAAGGGTAAACAATTTTTAAACCTCTATTTTCCTATGTTTTTGTGTCTAAATGACTGATGGGAACAACAATCTTTGACATTGGTCCAGTATTAAGACAGATCGCTGCAGTCGGCTGTCAGTGAAACAAGCTACAATGTAAGTTAATAGGACAATTGTCCACCTTGTATTTACCTTCACAAAAGTGCTGATTTTGCCACTGACAGACTCAGATTAATATTGTAAGTGTGACAACATTATGGAAAGGGTGAGAGTAAGATCCTTTTTTTAAACATAAAAACATCTGCAAAATTGTGTTCGCTAAACCCACCAGACTCCATGAAAATAAACAGTCATTTTAGCATCGTAAAATACACTTCATTCAAAGTGTTTTCCCAAGATGGCGCCTGTTTGTATACGTGAACGCTACTGTATTTATAATCTATCTTTTTAATAAACTGTCTGTACACTTACAAAGTTCTCAATGCTTCGGTTTACACGTAGGGACCCTCATTATGCTACCGTTGAAGTGTGGTGCTATTTTGAGCCTTGTTAGTGGTATAGAAATAGCGATTTCTTTTTACTTTACCCTCTGCCCCAATTACTAGCTTTATAAGCTAATCAGTGTTTGAAGTTAGAGACACATTGGTTAAGCATGAAAACATATCCCAGAGAACGGTCGACTCGGTACACGTTATTAACCCCTAGGTTAATTTTGCGCCAGAATTATCCTTTAATATTGGACCAATTTCAAAGATTGTTGTTGCTATCAGTCACTTACACACACAAACATAGGAAAATAGGGTCCATGTTAAAAAAAGTTACCCTTTAATGTATTGGTGGTCAACTTGTTATAATGTCTGCTCTCTGGAGAATGTTGTGGTATTAGTACTTTTACTTAAGTAAAAGGATCTGAATGTTTCTTCCACCACTGGCCATGAGTTTAGGAACTGCTTCTATAACAGAAAGATAGTATTCTTCTTAAGATTGGATGAGCAGTAAGGGCATTTTCTGTAATGAGGTAACCCTAACCCCCCCGATACCTAAAGAGTTGAATGGAGTCGAGCCAATCCATGCTTTGGAAATGAGGCACAGCCTTTTTGGTGAGTGACCCTCAACTTGTGACTCTTTGTCAATGGTTACACTCGTGAGTAGGGTTGGGTAGCCTATCGTTTGGGTTTTTACTTAGTATACTTAAAAAAAAAAAAAAAGAAGAGCACAAAACGACAGTCATTCAGACATTAATTCAATTCATATAAATTCAGTTTTATTTATAGTGTCAAATCACAACAGGAGTTATTTCAGGACACTTTACAGATAGAGTAGGTCTAGATCACACTCTATAATTTACAGAGACCCAACAAAAAACGGCTTGTTTTTTGCTAAGGCTAAATGGTCAGCTGTTTAGTTGTCAGCATTTTAACCATGTTTAAGCCAGCTACTAGCTAGCGGTAGGCTAACGATGCCTGCCAAGTGTAGTGTTAACTAGCATCACACGCAGCGATGCTTTTGTAGCCTGTAACGTCCATTTGGGAGGACCAGAGGGCAGCGCAGAGAGCATTTAAGTGGAACCGAAATGAGGTCCGGTAGATACCACTCGCTTAGGGCCCCGAGTTTCGGTACACAAACCTACTTGTGAGTACTTCAAACAAAGAGTAATATTAGAGCCCTGAAGAAAAAATAACAGAAATGTCCCCAAAAAACACACAAAAAAACAGCATAATTTCATGTAACATGTATTTCTTTTCTTGATAATCATCTCATGACCCGACATGAACCACTGCTTTAATTAATGATATGTGTATAAATGAAATTGCATTATAATGTGTTTAAGAATAAGGGTATTACTGTGACATCCTGAGTCATTTTGACAAATCCAATGAGGCTACAATTCCAAAATGCCATAATTGAACAAAAGGGTAACAATGGAGCTGAATAATGGTGTTATCAGAGGAATGAAAGCCATCCAGTATGTGCCACAGAGAGAGAGCGAGATAGAGAGAGAGAGAGAGAGAGGAGGTCTAATTTTAGAACCTGGTGATGAGATGTGCTCCATATGGGACAGGAAGATATCAAAGGGAATGCATGCTGACTCGATTGCCATGGTGATTAGAATTCAGCTTGTATATCTTAATTAGGAGGGAAAAAAGAGAAGAAGGAATAACATGAGCCAAAGTCATCATTACAGCAATAGGAATCAATAGGTCTGGCCCAGCAAAGTGGAATGGGTACACGTTCTCAGATCTCAGGGTGCACAGGTAATCATCATGCATGTGCTGCTGCAAAATCCTCATCCTCCAGTCTGTACATTTAATGCTAGAACAGATGTTAGATATTACAGATTAAAAACTTTTAAGGCCTATTCTGTATTTATCAAGCCTTCTGAGAATTACTCACAAGAACCCTGCTAAGAATTGACTTAAGGCTATAATGCGTAGTTTCTGTTGCCCCCATGACGAATTCTAAGTAATGACAACAAAACTGTCTGATCATCCACATGATACAAGCCTTCCGTGACCGCGTACCACCCCCACCCCTCCTCCACACAGTTGCTAGTAGCCAAGGAGGACCCGGAGGATTAAAAAAACATGATTCAGAAGAGGTAATTATCTTCACTCTAGTTTCTGCGTGGGAAAGTCACCGGACGCCACAATCTTTTGAACACAGTCATACTGAGAAATACAGAGAGAGTTGTGTGGAGCTGATAGTCTTAATTAGCTTTGTAGCAACTCATTTGGCAATGGCTTGAATGTAACGGATGTTCAATATCAAAAAGTTACGCACTAAAGCTTTAAGAGTAAAAAAAAATCTTGGTTCAAAGCTGCACTTAAAAGTTAGTTATCAAGCATCTCAGTTGTAATTTAAGTAAATCGTAGGACTATATTTTAAGTGTCAGTCATAGAGATGATTCCCGACACTTTGCTGTGCCACAAACGGGATTTTGGATGAAGATAGATGCATGGACCAATCACTGAATAGATTTCCTTATTTAAGAATATTCTCAGATAAATTCAAATTGAAGGGTGAAATTCCTAAGAGGAGTTTACATTCAACACACATTTGACAATAAAGAATTTAAGAGAATACATTATGATATACGATTAACACGTTTTCCACCATGTCTTAAAAAGTGTAAAATTTGGACAAAAAACACCATGTGAAAACACATTGAACTTTTTGAATTCCCCTTTAGGACACAAGACAAAATAAGAGTTTACTTGCAAAATGTAATGTGCGAAATGTCCGTTTTTCTCGATTACATTGTTTTTGTGAATGTTAGCAAACAGACTTTGATTAATTGCAGACCTATTATGCTCTACTATGTAAGTACTACTAAGGTAGGGAACATGTAGAGACAACTTGATATGCATCAAAACAATGGCAAATCAGAGTAAGAAACTACTGAATAACACCAACGCACATACCTTGCGTAAGAAACCAGAGTTGGACAGAGAGTGATGTATAAATCCTGACCTGAGGCCAAAATAATTCACATAAAGATGCCGGGCTTTCCTTTCTTACCCGAAAATAAAAAAAAGCCTATTGCAACTCATTTATCTATGTCAGATTATTTCAAATTAAAAAAAATGGATGAATAATTGATTTACTCATTAGCTGGATGTGACATCCAGAAGAGTTAATAAAACGTAATCTCTAAAAATGGGTCTGGAACGACATTCCCCAGTACAGTAATTCATCATCTGGGTCCGGCTTTACATCATGCTATTAAATTCAGTCGGGACAGAGCAATTATTCATCAAGTGAATTACAGAGCAAAAGGTCCAAGCTTGCCATATACTGAACACGAGACAAAGGTTTCAGTGTCAGGGTTCAGTTAAAAATGTTGCTTCATGCATTACTTATACGGCATAATATTTTTGGGCAATTTAATTATTTTGAGAGCATTATTAGAATGAGTACATGAAATATTGACTTGTGTTGCGTGAAGGTTTCCTCCTTTTCGATTTTGTCTGCTAGCATACAAAAGACATTTTTTTAAATGTTACTGTGTGGTGGTGATATTCACTACCAACAGGGTAAATAACCCATGACTTAAGTTTTTATAAGCTGCTGACCCAAAAAACTGAGCTTTTATGGGAGGCCGGTGCCACCCCGGGCCCCCCTTCTAGACCTGCCCCTGCTCTGACTGGCCCCAGGTTTTCTCTGACCGCACTTTGCCACTAAAACTATCCCTAGCTTTTAGTTTGGCTGCACTTCCCCGCACTTCACTGCCGAATCAAACACTCCCAGTTCAAAGAGGCCATCACAGCTTTCCATAGACATTGCATGGCAGTTCGTCACAGGAAGCTACTTGGTGTGTTTTCAGCATTAAAGGTGCCCTGTGGAGTTTGCTAAGCTAATTGCCTCCTGGCTCCGGCTCCATAACATACAGACATTGGTATCAACCTTCTTATTGAACTCTCAGAAGGAAAGCTAACACTTCTATTTCCGAAAATGTCAAACTATTCCTTCAACACTCCAAGAACAACAAAATAGTCCATGCAGCATGTTGTTCATTCCATCCACTTTTGTGCTTTTGTGGGGTGTAATGGACACCGCAGTCTGTCAAACCACTAGTGAGGCTTTAGACTTGTTTAATGTCCGCCCACTTATAATGTTGTAAAACCAGTTTCTCTCCTTCTCTTAGTGGAATATTGTCATCATGGGGAAATTTAAACACATATGTATTCTCAACCATCACATAAAGAGGCTCCAAATGGCCACTCAATGTCCAACATGTCATTTAGCTGACTAAATGACATGACACTAAATTGACTTCCAATTAAAGGGAAACTTCACCGATTTAGCATTAAGCTTTGTATCAGTAGAAACCCAGTAGTATTTTTGAATGACCGTGCTTCCCTCCCTCATGTCCCCCTGAGAGGGGAGATCTCTGTATTGTGGGTCTGGAAAAAAGCCTCAGATGACGCAAAATGACGATTTTTGCGTCATCTGAGGCTTTTTTGCCCAGAGGCAAAAGACTACAGCCTGTATTAGGAGCCACTTCCGCATAGCCCATAGGGGGCTGGACTGTCGGCTTTTTCCGGAGATTGCCGAGAAAAAAACGAGTGTCAGCCATCTTGAATCCTCGCTTAGCTTCTCAGCAGGAGAAGAAACTGTTCATCCCGACGGAAATTTTAGAACAACAATTATGTGCATTCAAACTACCGCACACGTGTACCACCACGATACATTGGTACAGATCGGAGAATATGCAGGACACTTTATTACAGACGCAATACTTGACACACTACGCAAGCTTCGCCTGCATGGAGACCAGCGGTGGTGCTCGATGCCTCTGGTCGGTAAAGAGACCTCATCAGCGGGGAGCGTTGAACGAGTGTGCCGGTGGAAAGCTAATGCTACCCGGCCACCTGTTCCACCAATACTGCTTGCAAGTGTCCGCTCATTAAACAAACTGGACTACATCCAACTATAATGAAACTCCCAACGTGAGTTCAGAGACTGCTGTGTTTTTGTTGTTGTGGAAATATTACTGTGGACAATCCAGCCTGCTGCTCGGTCACCGGGTAAGACTACTAGTGGAGGTGGGCTGTGTTACCCCGGACTGCCTGTTGCAGAAATGGGGTGATTTGAATCCAACTAACTGCTAACTGCTGGTGGAGTTTGTGACTGTAAAATGCCGACCATTCTAGCTACATCCCACGCAAATTTACGGCTGTGTTTGTGATGTTTACACCACAGCCCACCAAGAGCTAATGCTAGTAGCTATGTGTTAGCCTTCTTTTATGGCTTGGTTGAATTCTAATGTAGAATGCGGTCTGTTATTTCTTGATAACAGACCGCTGCTAAGGATAACACACTGTTGCCATGCATAGCAGAGCGTTGCCATGGACACAGTTCTGTTCCCTCTGGAGCTATCAATCAATCCGCTGAAAGAGGATAATGTATCAGCTGTGGCAAAAAAGTATGTTTTAAATGTGTAACACCACTTGAGCCACGGTGAAACGTTTTTTCGTGTATATGGTTGAAATGACAATAAAACACACTTGTTGAGTTGATTGTCTCACTGTCTGTCTGTAAAGG
Organism: Perca fluviatilis; assembly: GCF_010015445.1. Taxonomy (NCBI): domain Eukaryota; kingdom Metazoa; phylum Chordata; class Actinopteri; order Perciformes; family Percidae; genus Perca; species Perca fluviatilis. Next base: position 3,958,728 of record NC_053124.1, on the reverse strand, counting down.
GTAGGCGTGGCTTGGGAGTAGACGCTGAAGTAGTGAAGCAAGTGCATTCTGGGATTTGGTGTCTTTCATCCACATGAGGCAAAAACACATTTTCTGGCTTTTCTCGGCCTAGAAGCAACCAATTTCTAAAAAAGTTCCACATTTCTACTACATAAGTGACCCAATTTAAATATATATTCATCTTTCCAATGGTGAAATATTCCTTTAAGTGCTTTCAACCCTGAAGGTGCAAACTCCAGACAACAAATAGTAAGTGCAAGTACATTAGCTTTAAATAAGCAAAACTACAAAGAGCCATATGGAAGTGCAGTTTCAAGAAATATATATATATATTTTTTTTTTGATTATCCGAGGTGTAGTTGGAAGAGTGTTTTTAGCCTTCGGTGGAAGATGCGTAGGCTTTTGGCCATCCTGATGTCAATAGGGAGCTCATTTTACCATTAGGGAGCCAGGACAGCAAACAGTCGGGATTCCGTTGAGTGATTAGTTGTCCCTCGCTGTGAGGGGGCAGCAAACAGGTTGGCTGATGCAGAGCGGAGTGGGCGGGTTGGGATATAGAGTTTGACCATATCCTGGATGTATGCTGGGGCTGATCCGTTTGTGGCTCTGTATGCAAGTACTAGTGTCTTGAAGCGGATGCGGGCAGCAATTGATAACCAGTGAAGAGAGCGTAGGAGCGGTGTAGTGTGAAAGAACTTTGGGAGATTGAAGACAAGTCGAGCTGCTGCATTCTGAATGAGCTGCAGGGGCCGGATGGCACATGCAGGCAGGCCAATCAGGAGGGAGTTGCAGTAGTCTAGACGTGAGATGACTAGAGCATGAACCAGAACCTGAGCCGCCTTCTGCGTTAGAATGGGACGTATCCTTCTGATGTTATGCAGCATGTATCTACACGATCGGGTAGTTGCAGCAATGTTGGCAGTGAAGGAGAGTTGGTCGTCAAGTGTCACACCCAGGTTTCTAGCAGTCTGGGTGGGACCCTGGAAGGAAAAGGAGCTCAGCCTTGTCAAGGTTGAGTTTCAGATGGTGTGTGCAAGAAGAAATGTCAGTCAGACAGGCAGAAATACGTGCTGCGACTTGAGTTTCAGATTCTGGAAAGGAGAGAATTGGTTTGGGTGTCATCTGTGTAGGTGTGATAAGAGAAGCCGTGCGAGTGAATGACAGACCCGAGAGAGTTGGTGTACAGAGAGAAGAGGAGGGGACCCAGGACTGATCCCTGAGGAACCCCAGTTTTGAGTGGGCAAGGTTCTGAGGTAGATCCTCTCCAAGTTACCTGGTAGGTTCGGTTTGTCAAGTAAGATGTGAGCAAAGAGAGCGCAGAGCCTGAGACACCCAGATCCTGGAGTGTCGAAATGAGGATCTGGTGGTTCACTGTGTCAAAGGCAGCAGAAAGGTCCAGAAGGATGATGACGAAAGAGAGAGAGGTTCTAGCGATGTGAAGCTGCTCACTGACAGCAAGGAGGGCAGTTTCTGTTGAGTGGCCAGCCTTGAAGCCAGAATGGTGGGGATCAAGAAGGTTTTTTCTGTTGGAGATAAGTAGAGAGTTGATTATAAATGCCACGCTCAAGAGTTTTAGATAGAAATGGAAGAAGAGAGATGGGTCTGTAGTTATTTACTTCAGACGAGTCGAGTGTTGGTTTTTTAAGTAGTGGGGTCACTTTTGCCTCTTTGAGGGTGTTGGGGAAACAGCCAGTTGACAAGGAGATGTTGATGAAATGGGTGAGGAAAGGAAGAATGTCAGGAGCAATAGACTGGAGAAGGTGAGAAGGGATAGAACCAAGGGGGCAGGAGGTTGGGCGGGCGGAGGTAATCAAAGTAAGAATTTGATTTGGAGATAGAGGGGTGAAAGAGGAAAGAGTACTGGATGTGAAGGATGGTAAGATGATTTCAGGAAGTGTGGTGGAGAATGAAGCGCATATGTCATCTATCTTTTTTACAAAGTTGTTGACAAAGTGGGTTGGTAGGAGGGAGGAGGTGGACTGGGGGAATCTAGGATGTTAGAGAAGATTGAAAAAAGCTTTTGGGGTTGGAGAAAGAGGATTAATTTTTGGTTTGATAAAAATAGCTTTTTGAGAGAAGAAGAGACTGATCGGTAAGCAGATCATCTGGGTGTTTAGATTTCCGCCATTTCCTTTCCACTGCCCGTATAGTTGATCTTTCAGCACGCACTGAGTCAGATAACCACGGAGCTGGGGAGGACTTGCGAGCCTGCCGTGAAGTAAGAGGGCAGAGAGAGTCAAGGGAGGAGGATAGAGTAGAGTGTCTGTGGCAGCGTTGGGAGGCATGAGTAAGAAAGAGTCAGATGGAGGGAGGTTTGATAAAGTACATAACGCCAGAAAAGGAGAGAGTGAGCGACAGGTATAGTGTCTCTTGAGATATGGCTGTGAACTTGGGAGAGTGGGAGAGAGTAAGAGATGAAGAAATGGTCTGAGGTATGGAGTGGAGTAACAGTGAGGTTGGATGTAGAGCAGTTTCTGGTGAATATGAGATCTAGGTGGTTGCCAGCTTTGTGAGTGGGTGGGGAAGGCGAGAATGAAGAGATAAGGTGTAAAAAAGCAGTTGACTTCTCAGTCTGGATGTTGAAGTCGTCCAGAAGTATCAGCGGAGGGCGAGTTTCAGGGATGTTTGAAAGAAGGACATCCAGCTCCTCCAAAAACTCTCCCAGAGGACCTGGTGGGCGGTAGATAACAACAATGATTAGTTGTACTGGGTGTGTTATGGTAACAGCATGAAGTTCAAAAGAGAGTGGAGTGAACTGTGGCAGTGGGTAGAGAGAAAATCTCCACTTGGGCTTAATGAGTAGGCCTGTACCCCCGCCTCTACCAGTAGGTCTGGGTGTGTGGGTGAAAGAGTAGGCGGAAGAAAGAGCAGCAGGGGTGGATGTGTTGGTCGGTGTAATCCAGGTCTCAGTAAGAGCAAGGCAGTCAAGGGATTGCTGGCTGGCAAAGCCAGAGATGAACTCAGTCTTGTGAGTGGCAGGCCACCTGCGACAAGGTGTTGAGTGTGTGTGGAATGGGTGGGATAGGTAAGAGAGGTCGGGTTTAGGAAATGTTGTGAACTTATGCAAGGTTTGTAGTATCTCCGAGAGGATACACGAACAGGAATCGAGAAGCAGCACATTTCCAGATAACGACACAGAGCACTGTAAGTAAGATATCAGATATCAAGAAGATATCAAGCCCACTTAACTTCCCACTTAGCCTCCCATGAAGACTCCTGCGTAGACTCCTTTGTCTTTGTCCTCTGACCCCGAATTTCCACCGGTTGCGGAACGTCTGTCATCAGAGTCATTAGGTTTCCATTAAAGTCAAAGTGTGTATTTCCACTGACTGCAGAACGGCTGCGTCCTGACTCCGTCCCAGCTCCGGCGAGCCGCAGCCCTCCGGAGCACATACACTGAGCTTCTATTTTTACCGGACGCTGGAGGAGCAAAATAAAACATCTGGTTAAATTTCTAAATAAAATACACCATGCTCACGGCGGATCATATTTCCCTGCAGTACACCTTGAAAACACAGCACAGAGTTGTTTACCCTATACTCCTCTGGATGGAAACAAACTGTTGTTGGTTTTGTGGTTCTATTCTACCTGAATTCGCGAGATCTTGTGGGTCCTCGTGACTTCAGCTGTCAGCCGTTACGCAACAAATCCGGACCTGGTGGGTATTGACGGAAGGCGGAGCACGGAGCCGACACGCAGCAGAGCCAGTCCGCAGACGTTCTGCATTCGGTGGTAATCCCCGTCAGATGTCTTCGTCAGATGAGGCTGCCGCTTAAGCTGCCGCTTCACGCAAATGTCAATATTAAATACAAGGAGGTGATTGTGTTGGCTACAGGTTAGTAGGCCCCACCCTAGCTAATCATTCAACAAAGCACCTGGACAGTTGTTAAGCTCCGCTCCAACTCCACACTTCACACTAATAGTCAGGGCTCTCAAGTGTCACTCATTGAGCGTGACAGTCACTCATTTCGGTCTTTTGTCACGCACTCCCGCCACACATTGTATTTCTCACGCGTAAAAATTATTTCTAATAAATTCAATATGCCGCAGCGCCCAAAATTTCTCTGGCTGCGCCGCTCTCACTATGGAACCGGCAGGAATCAAACGCGTCTGGCCGTTTTACAGTTGTGCGGAGGCTCCACGCAGAGCTCTTGCAGTAGTCTACATAAGTGGCCTGATGTTTATGCTTGTGCGCTGGTGTGTGCATCGAGCCACATGTGTGTGTGGGGGGAGTGTGTGGTAGAGGGAGAAGTGAGAGAGTGACGGCGATTATCTTTGGAGCAAGTAGCGACTCTAGAGTCATAGTGAGAGAAACAAAGTGTCTCCTCCTGTTCTTTCTGACCACGGTGGGAAATCTGTAGCAGGAAAAGTTAACCCTCTCCTTGATTTCATGTTGTTTATGGAGAAAAAGAACCAGGAAACGAGTCAGGGGAAATGCAACGCTACCAAGCCCATAGACCGTGACCAAGCCACAGTAGCTTACATTTTTAATGTCTAAATCGAGCCTGCCACTTATCAGCCAAACAAAAAAAAGAAAGGGTCTACACAATAGCCAATCAGAAAATAGCACTATTTTATCTGGGTAAGATTTAATGCAGCAACCAATGAAAAAAAAGCAAAGCATACAGACACTTCCCTAAACATTCGCTCATTCAGAGACCAGAGACCCAAACGGGGCTCTGTGTCTGTCAGGATGTCTGAGATCTACATTATCAGCAGAGCAATCACGTAATGCACAGCAGACTATGGTGCAGGTAGATTATTTTCTGAAATATATTGACTATTATAACTTTATTTTTCTCAAAGTATCACGACTCCTCCAAAACTCAGATAAAAGAGATATTTTGAATGTGCACAAAGTTTTGAACATGAGCAGAAATCTTGCTCTAACAAATCATATTACAGTCCAGGGGTTTATTAATTCATTAAAATGAATTAATGTATCATTGACGTGAATAATTGTCATATGCACATTTAAGGAGGTTACTTCCTCAACAAAAGATGCAAAAGGGAAGAGTAAATGATGCTAGGCTACATGTGTGCTGATTCAGATATAATTAGAAAAGTCGATCTACAGGAGAATAAATAGATGAAAGCAATACAGAATGCCTGAGCCTAACTGCCATATATTCCATTATGTTTTTATATTTGGATTTTAATCTATGGTTACCTTTACATAAAGATTTCCAGCATAAATTGATTCAGAAAAAGGTATAAATAGGTGCATACAAATTCACCAGAATGCAGGAAATGAAGAGTTTAATGCTCAAAATTTTCTGGGGGAGGACCCCCAGACACCCCCATTATCATAAGTAACCATGCAGAAATTGAATAAATACTTTGTATTTGGTTGAATTGTCAGTGCCATGTGTCAAATCTTTTCTTGTGTAAATCTGAGCAATTATTAATAATAACAATAAAAACACTAATAATAATAATATTAATGAAACACCCCTATTCCTGCGACTTGTCCAACCCGCCACCAATCTATGATCTTTTTTTTGGGGGGGGGGAGGTGTCACTCTTGTCTGTCTTCAAAACTTGAGAGCCCTGCACTAAGCTAGACTGAAACTAAACAGTTTCAGTCACTTTAAGTAAAACCGCTAAATTCTTGCCAAAAAACACAGCAAATCCAGAAAAAACACACAGCAGAAGTAGAAAAAGTAGAAGAAGCAGCAGAACCCAAATAAAGTAAGTACATATCTTAATATCTAGCTGTCTAGTAGTAAGTATCCTCAGAAGTCAAAATGCACTCAATGCCCCTTTATAGACATTGTATGTCTCCCCCAGAATGCCAGACAAGAACGGTGTGTTTTCTCGCCCATATAAACCAGCAGAATAATTGTCGCTCAAACTTTGAGGACCGGTACCAGTTTTGAAAAAAAATATATCCTTTTCCCTTAGGGGACTATTTACCCTATTACTTTCATTTCAACCTTGACATAATGGCACTTTGTCCCCAATTAACCTCTCTTACTCATACCCTTCTGCTCTGGTGATCCCTTGTTGATTTCCTTTGCAACACTAAAGTAAAAGGCCAAACCAAACCATGCTGAATTCAAAAGGACAAACAAAACATAGTCAGTCCCATGCTATTTCTCTCTCCAGCACTTTGACATTTTACGATTGCTCTAAGGTCAGGTAAGGATACCTCAGAGGAAGACCTCAGTCATTCTGGTTGATTGTAAATGTGGTGATGTGTCTACTGAATGCCTAAGATATAAATCAAAACTCAAGGGCCCACCCGTCGCACATTTTGATCCGGCCTGCGTATCAATTTAGGTTCACAATAAATGTTGGCCCCTCTAGTTGTTCACCAAACCAAAAAGATGAGAAAATGTTTTTCAAACTGCAATTACGAGACACTCAGAGCAGAATTTGGCTCAGACTCTGAAATTTCTACAGAACCAGATCGTTTTCATATTCAGGCATTCTATGATGGCTAAGGAACTTTTTCAACATTTCTGTGTTTTTTTCAACATTTCTGTGGTTTTTTCAACATTTTTGTTCCTTTTGATGCCTTTTTTTGACATTTTTGTCGCTTTTTGTCTTTCTACATTTATGTTGTTTCTTTTGGCCTTTTTGTTGCTTTTTTTACATCCTGTTTTGTATCTTATTGTTCTCCAACTGATTTGCAGTCTCAGAGACTTCCCACAGAAGCAGAGAATTTTCATATTCAGGCTATGAAACAGAATGCTGTGAGTCAACACAGTAGCCTGCTTTTAAAAATGTAATCATTGTTTTGCTTGATTTGCTTAACTTTATGATGGCTAAGAGACTTTTTTGCTGACTTTTTTAGGGTTTTTTATGTCGATAGAACTGCAAGTGAGAAGACTTTATGAGACATGCAGTAATATAGTCAAAGCTTTTTGACTTTTTCTAAATAAAAGCATGTCCCAAAAGATTTTTGGGGGGTCTATAAAAATATTTATAATGTGTCACTTTGACGTGCAATTTCAGTTTTGTGTAACGCGATCATCGTGGATTATAATGTGTAAAATTGCAAAAATATAATTAATTCATGCATGACGGCGATTTAAACCTAATTCACTTCAATAAAGATAACTATACATGCTAGTCTTGTCATGAGCATCAAGGCGTGGCGGCAACGCCAGAAACTTCAGAAGAAACTGAAGAAATAATGTCCTGTCTGGCTGAAGATGGTGGTGATAACAGCTCAGAGGCCGGTCACCATCCTAACCCCTCTTGCTCCTCTCTCCCATTAAATTGGAACAGCCAGCTGTGGAGAGACTAGAAGAGCCCATATACATGGCTGTTTGTTAAGGATGGAAGCTTGGGGTGCGTCGCTTCATTGAACAGAGGAACTATGGTATTCTTCGATAGCCTGAGTAACTTTAACCATTGTTCATGTGAAATCTCAAAGACAGCCTAATGCTTTGTTTATAGACTATTTGTGGGTGGCTGTTTGCTGTTTGACCTATCTATTCCTGTCGATAAATATAATAGGGTAAATCCCGTATAGTGCATACACTTGTAGCCATTATGTATCTTTGTAAGTCAAAGATACATACCCCCCCCCACGTGAAAAATAAAAAATGGGCTCCCCGAAGGCCACGGTATAGTTCGAACACTGGTGGCAATCACAATTTCTGCCCTTTAATGGGTTAAAGTTAGCCTGACAAGCCAGACCCACATCAAGATGTTGGGTCTGGGAACTCACCATTGACAGGGCTCAATCCGAGGGGCGGGATAAACGGTTGTCTTTCAAATTCCCTCTGCATGTAATAGGATAGGCTACAACCAGGCAGAGCAACGAAGAAGGTAGCGAAGCTAGTTGATAGATTAAACTTTTGCCGTATCCGGTCAGAAAAACTCTGAACACATCTTCCTTTTTTAAGAATGATTTCAGTGCTGTTCTTTTCTCAAAGAAAAGCTTAACTCCAAGTATTCCAGAAGACCGCTGTTCCCAGCAGCAGCAGCAGCAGCAGCCATAAGCCCGCCCACTGACTCTATACACAATGTGATTGGCCTGACCAGAATTTGTTTTTTCCAGCTCGCAAACCAACGGAGAGTGCCTAGACCCCCCTGGCTGCAAAATAAATTAGCTGCCACTAGGGTGTGTCTCGATTTCTAGGCTAGATTAAAGTGCACATATTATGAAAAAAAACACTTTTTCTGGGATTTGTGGTGTTATATTGTGTCTCTGGTGCTTCCACACGCATACAAATTTTGAATAAAATCCATCCATGCTGTTTGGAGTGATATACAGGTTTCTGAATATGTCCTGCCTTCAGTCTCCGGGTGAGCTGTTCAAAATCTGCACGGCCAAAGAATTTCTAATATAGATAAGAAGTTTCAGGGGCGCTCACAGGCCAGTGCAGAATGAATGGGACTCTATGGAGCTATACCCCTCAAAATCCACTTTTCTCAGGATATCATTTTTTGTCTACTAATTTGAATGTTGCATTCGAAAGGGGAAGCTAAGAAAGCACACTGTTGGTGTTAGATTTTTTTAAAGTGTCTTTTTTGTTATAAAAAAGCCTTTTAAAATGTCAATGACATCATACACATATACAGCCAGAGATACTGCTTTACGGCATTCAACTTTCGACCTATAATCCATGTTGAACTTGCAAAAACTACAATCAAATCTGAGGTTTCTCAACGACAATCAGGCGAAAGAGAAACATTTAGCCATCTAGCTACATAGAGTCCCATTCATTTTGCACTGGACCGCAATCACCCCCAGTGGAACTCTGGTGGAACTGCAAATAAATTTGGTACAATGGGGCTGAATACGGAGTGGAAAGGCTTTCTGTAGACTGGCTTTGGCACGGCTTTCTACATCACTAGCCGTAACGAGCTGGCTAACCGCAACCGTTGCGTTAGCATGCTAGTGCTAGCATGCTACATCGTTCTCAATGGCAAAGCACTGCTACAAGTTCACCATACTACTTACATGGGTGCCCTCGTTTAGAAGTCTCCCAGCTAATCCTGCCTTGTAACTGACCGAAGTTGGAGAAAAAAAAAACTTTGTTTTACTGTCTATGGAGCTAGCTGACATGATCTACGATCTGAGCCACTGAGCATGTACAAGTGCAATCAAAGATATTACAGAAGAAAAGAGGTCTCACTCTGTAGCTAAAACAGAGAAAAGGTGAAAAGAGGATCTGCAGCAGTGAGAGAGAGCTGTGCAGCACAACAAAAATATGGTGTTTTTTGAAAATTAAACCATGAAAACCTATTCTGGTACAACCTTAAAATACAAGTATGAACCTGAAAATGAGCATAATATGGGCACTTTAAAGACCACTATTGGGAAAGGCAGTAGCTCAGTCGTAGGGAGTTGGGTTGGGATCTGGTGGGTCGCTGGTTCAAGTCCCTGTACGGACAGAAGTACAGAGTGTGGACTAGTAGCTGGAGAGATGCCAGCTCATCCTCTGGGCACTGCCAAGGGGCTCTTGAGCAAGGCACTGAACCTCCCCCCACCTGTGTGGGGTGCCTGTCCAGTAGTTGCAGTCCCACTCACTCTAACATCTCTCTATTTGTGCATGCATAGGTCTTGAGCGTGTGTGTATTTCAGGCCTGTGTGGAGTGTGTTCTAATATCAGAGAGAAAAAATTGTAATTAAATAATATAAATAATTAGTATTACTACAGGGAGAGCAGAGCAACACACAGACAAGATCCTGCTCTTCCACAGTGAGACCATAATACAGTTAATAGCTGTAGATATAAGGGGGGATGCACGGGATAGTCCCCCTCAACATTTAGAAGAGCTAGATTTATCCCCCTCAAAAAATATGAATATCCTGACTCAAAACATGTATATATACAGTACAGGCCAAACGTTTGGACACACCTTCTCATTCAATGTGTTTCTTTATTTTCATGACTATTTATATTGTAGATTCTCACTGAAGGCATCAAAACTATGAATGAACACATATGGAATGATGTACGTAACAAAAAAAGTGTGAAATAACTGAAAACATGTCTTATATTTTAGATTCTTCAAAGTAGCCACCCTTTGCTTTTTTGAAAGCGCTGCAAACTCTTGGTGTTCTCTCAATGAGCTTCATGAGGTAGTCACCTGAAATGGTTTTCACTTCACAGGTGTGCTTTGTCAGGGTTAATTAGTGGATTTTTTTCCCTTATTAATAAAAAAGCAAAGGGTGGCTACTTTGAAGAATCTACATGTTTTCAGTTATTTCACACTTTTTTGTTAAGTGGATAATTCCATATGTGTTCATTCATAGTTTTGATGCCTTCAGTGAGAATCTACAATGTAAATAGTCATGAAAATAAAAGGAAACACATTTGAATGAGAAGGTGTGTCCAAACTTTTGGCCTGTACTATACATCTTAGGGCTGCTTTTTAGGGTTGCCTTTCTCCAAAAGTTGAATCTGTCTCAACTTAATTACAGCATTGAAGGAAAAAACAAAACAAAAAATGAATAATGAAATCCCGAAATTTAAATTCAAACACCTACCCAATGTATAGTCGAATATTCGGATCCAGTGCTACTTCTTACCAGTAAATACATGTTTATATAAGAACTCACCTAAAGGATTATTAGGAACACCCTCCAAATCCGTGTTTGACCCCCTTTCGCCTTCAGAACTGCCTTAATTCTTCATGGCATTGATTCAACAAGATGCTGAAAGCATTCTTTGGAAATTTTGGCCCATATTGATAGGATAGCATCTTGCAGTTGATGGAGATTTGTGGGATGCACATCCAGGGCACAAAGCTACCGTTCCACCACATCCCAAAGATGTTCTATTGGGTTGAGATCTGGTGACTGTGGGGGCCATTTTAGTACAGCGAACTCATTATCATGTTCAAGAAACCAATTTGAAATGATTCAAGCTTTGTGACATGGTGCATTATCCTGCTGGAAGTAGCCATCAGAGGATGGGTACATCGTGGTCATAAAAGGATGGACATGGTCAGAAACAATGCTCAGGTAGGCTGTGGCATTTAAACAATGCCCAATTGGTACTAAGGGGCCTAAAGTGTGCCAAGAAAAACATTCCCCACACCATTACACCACCACCACCAGCCTGCTCAGTGGTAACAAGGCATGACCATGTTCTCATTCTGTTTATGCCAAATTCGGACTCTACCATGTGAATGTCTCAACAGAAATCGAGACTCATCAGACCAGGCAACATTTTTACAATCTTCAACTGTCCAATTTTGGTGAGCTCGTGCAAATTGTAGCCTCATTTCCTATTTTTTGTGGCTTCACAAATGCTTTGCTGCATACCTCGGGTGTAACGTGTGGTTATTTGAGTCAAAGTTTATCTTCTATAAGCTGGAATCACTCAGCCCACTCTCCTCTGACCTCTAGCATCAACAAAGGCATTTTCGCCCAGAGGTCTGCCACATACTGATGTTTTTCCTTTTTCAGACTATACTTTGTAAACCCTAGAAATGGTTGTGCGTGAAAATCCCAGTAACTGAGCAGATTGTGAAATACTCAGACCAGCCCGTCTGGCACCAACAACCATGCCACGCTCAAAGTTGCTTAGATCACATTTCGTTCCCATTCTGACATTCAGTTTGGAGTTCAGGAGATTGTCTAGACCTGGACGACACCCCTAAATGCATTGAAGCAGCTGCCATGTGATTGGTTGATTAGATAATTGCATTAACGAGAAATATTACAGGTGTTCCTAATAATCCTTTAGGTGAGAGTGTGTGTGTGTGTGTGTGTGTGTGTGTGTGTGTGTGTGTGTGTGTGTGCGCGCGCGCACATACATACATACATACATACATACATACATACATACTGACCATTGACCAACAGCAACAAAAAACTTTTTCAAGGATTTACTGCTTTTAATATTTGCAGTTCTGAAGCCTTTCATTGAAATTGTCCCTTAAAATCAGTTCCTAAGAACACACAAACAACCAATATTCAGTCAGGGAAACTCTATCCTACCAGAGATAAAGAATACAAACTGGATAAGATCTGATCTTGTTACATAAAGTCAAGTCCCAGTGTGTCATCAGATGCTGGTGAGACACAGTGAGGCGTTAGTGCCGCCAAATCCAAAAGAGTTGTGTGACGACGCTGATGCCGGTGCTGACGGTGGTGCTGGTGCCGGGGAAGATAATGGTGGCTGAACTCTGGCTCGGCCGGTGTCGTCGTTGGCGTGCCTCGGGCGGAGGACCCGTGGTAGCAGGCCAAAGCGGTGAACGCTGCCTCGAGGGCCCCAGCAGCCCCGAGCAAATGTCCAGTGGCTCCCTTGGTGGAGGAGACAGCCAGGGTGTCAACGCTTTGCTGGAAGAGCCTCTTGATGGCGGCATTTTCCGCCGCATCACCCAGAGGCGTGGATGTGGCGTGAGCGTTCACATATGTCACATCTGCCGGTGAGACGCCGGCATCTCTGAGGGCTGCAGACATGCATCTGTAAAGATAGTGGTCACAGTTTAACTCAGAGGTGGGTCTCTACTGTGTCCCCTCAGCTCTACAGAACGTTTTTGCTTGTTTCAATTGTTCTGGTTGTAAGGCCTGCAAACTTTGCTCTTACAAATCTCGCTGCAGCAGGCAGCTTTTTCGATAAAAAGCTCTGATGTACTGTACACTAGGGGTGGGAAAAAAAAAAAAAAAAAATCGCATGTATAGTGAGTTTTTTGTGTGAAACTTTTTAAAATTGATTCTTTTCTCCAGAATTGATATTTTTTAAATATAGTTTTTTACCAATAATTGACCTAAATATTTTGTCTTTATACAGTCTGTTTCCAGCAAAACAGAGCGAAAGCAGAAAAAGCAGAACATCCATGTTATGTTCTTCTTTACAAAGTACATAAATATGATTTTCTTAGAAAACTATTTTTAGAAATTTCTCATGACGTATTGTCTCTAGAAGTATATTATTAAACTTTTGTTTTTGTTAAAGCGCCCATATTATGCTCATTTTCAGGTTCATAACTGTATTTTACCAGAATAGGTTTACATGGTTTAATTTTTAAAAAACACCATATTTTTGTTGTACTGCACAGCTCTCTCTCACTGCTGTAGATCCTCTTTTCACCTGTTTAGCTACAGAGTGAGACCTCTTTTCATCTTCTTCTTCTGTACTATCTTTGATTGCACTCGCACATGCGCAGTAGCTCAGATGTAGAGCATGTCAGCTAGCTAACTCTAGAGACAGTAAAAAGCCTGTTTCTCCAACTTTGGTCAGTTCCAAGGCAGGATTAGCTGGGAGACTTCTCAATGAGGGCACACATGTAAGTAGGTCTTTTGTAGATTATGGTGAACTTGTGTGTGTTGTAGCAGTGCTTTGCTATTGAGAACGACGTAGCATGCTAGCATTAGCCGGCTAACGCTAACGCTACGAGCTAACGGTTGTGGTTAGCCAGCTCATTTCGGACTGTGACGTCACAGTCCAAGGCCGATTTTGAACAGCTCACTAGGAGACTGAAAGCAGGACACATTCAGAAACCTGTATCTCACTCAAAACAGCATGGATGGATTTGTTTCAAAGTTTGTATGTGTGTGGAAGCACCAGAGACACAAAAGAACACCCCAAATCCCAGAAAAAGTGTTTTTTTCATAATATGGGCACTTTAAAGAAGAAAAAGGAAATCACAAAACTCACTACTATTATTCCCATTTTATACATTTGTACATTCTTTCCTTTGTATTTTTTATCTTTATTTTTTGAATATTTATTGTTTTATTCTATTCTATTAATTATTTCTTGTATATTCTGTATGTGTGCTGTGTGTGTGATATTTTGCTGCAGTAGCACTGACATTTCTGCAGTGAAATCTACTATTGAATCGCAATGAATGAAAATCACAGTACAAATCAAATCGGCACCCATGTATCGTGAAAGAATCAAATTGTGACAAAAGCATATTGTCCCAGCCCTACTGTACCTCTACCATAATCTACACACGTGCGGGGTGTAAGGGGATATTAAAGCAGAGTTTAGACCGGCAGAACCAGGTTTTATTGTCGCAGCCAAACTTATGTTATGCAATTGGAAGAGCCCACGTAGACCAGAGTGTACAGAATGGCTTAAACTCATGATGGAGACTTAGAAGACTGGAGACTTGTCTTATTTTCTTAATGCCCAAAGCAAAACTAGCAAAATATGCTTTGTGAGATAGATGGAGGGTGCAATATAGAGACTTTGGGGTACTAGTTAACAGAATATAAAAGGAATATTGGGGTGCTGTTCATTGTGTTTATATAGCTGTATAGTGTCAAATGCATATTTGTATCTGTATTTCTGTGTAATGCTAAAATGAACAAACACTTAACTAACAAAAGAAAAGCAAGTATTTGAGGACAGTGCAAAAAATAAACAAAATATTGTGTGGCAGAGATATGTGTTTTTGTCTGCTAATCATCTTGTGACCCTTCAGAATTATCAACCCTGATCCGTAACTTGGAAACTACTCGCCTTAATAAGTAAAAGTAGTTTTGTGGCATTATATACAGTATGTTATTTGAAAATATGAAATGTTGCTCGTGCATGCTTATTTAAAAAAAAAAAAAAAAGGAACCTAAACTGAGTCACCTGAATGCTCCATCTCCATCAGCGGTGGGTGCAGTGATGTGGCTGGCATCCCCTGAGAGTCCATAACCCAGGATCTCTGCATAGATCCTAGCTCCTCTTTCCACTGCGTGGTCCAGCTCCTCCAAAAGGAGCACTGCCGCTCCTTCACCCATCACAAAGCCCTCTCTCTCTGGGTGAAAGGGTCTGGATGCCTGCATGGGGTTGTCATTCCATTTGGTTGCGAGGGCGCGTGCCCTGGCAAAGCCGGCCATTGACAGAGCCCCCACACAGGATTCTGTACCCCCTGCAACCATAGCAACTGCATCCCCGTGAGCAATAAACCTGGCTGCATCACCTATGGCGTGTGCGCCTGTGGTGCATGCTGTGGATACTGCATGGTTGGGCCCCTTCAGTTTGTGTTTGATGCTTATGTGCCCAGCAGCCATGTTGACAAGGATGCGAGGCACAAAGAAGGGACTGACTTTTTTGTAGCCCTTTTCTTGGAAGGCAGTGGCGGTGCGAGCAATTTCATCCAGTGACACCATGCCCATGCCAACAGCCACCCCAGTATTGAGCTGTTCCTCTGGGGTTTTGGGGTACCAACCTGAGTCCTCCAGAGCCAGCTGAGCAGCTCCGAGGGCCATTACAGTGGCTGGTGACATGCTGTTGATCTCCCCACAAGAGGCAAACCTCTCCTCCTTAAACTGACCCAGTTTGTTTCCTCTGGGTACCAGTGCTGCCACTTTACAGGGAACAGTGTTGTACTCCTCTGAGTGAAGAGCAACAATCCCACTCTGGCCTTTAATCAGGTTGTCCCAGGGTAGTGCAGTCCCTGTGCCCAGAGGACACACTAACCCTATGCCAGTAATAACAACCCTCCTTTTGTGCTTTCCAGAGCTGTGGTGCCTGGAGTCTTGGTTTGGACAAACACAGACCGTCTTTTGAAGAAATGTCCTTATGTTTTGTGGTCTCAGCTGGAGTTTAGTCCAACAAGATAGCGATAGAGCAGACATGCTGTTATCTCTGTCAAGTTTGACACAGCTACTGTAGCTCGTAGCTTTGGTGAATCCCCTCTTAAAATCAGAGGAATAAATGTACATACCAAAGTTGAAATGTCCCCCAGACGCAACGGAAGTTTGTAACCTACTCGGCCGAGTACAACTTTAACGTTATCTGTCAATTGTTAATACATTTATAAAACGAGAAAACAGTACATCCTTGAAACCAGGGCCGATGCTAGATGGGACCAGCTAGACGTGTCAACGTCAAAGGACGTGCCTCGTTGCCCGCCTCATTCTGCCTCTGATTGGCTTAACCGGGTATTCTTACCCTAACCCTAACCAATCCCCGCTCCTCAGGCCTAACCACGTCGATCATTCTAGCAGATCCATATGTCAATGAGCAGATCCGATTTAAGATTTACCACTGTAGCTATTCTTAGGTATCATTTTTGAACGCCAAATTTGTTTAACATGTACATAATAAATTAAAAAATATAATTCAACCAAGCAAGAATACAGCTAATTGTGCCTTGTGAAAAACAATTGTGGTAAAATACAATTGTATTTTTTTAAAGCTGCAAACACATTTACAGGCGTTGATAGGTCAGCTAAACCCAGGACCCAAAACGTCTATTAGGCAATATTGCACCATTAGCATTAAAGCTAGCTGACATACTCAGACGCAAAACTGAAAGGACTTTTGGGTTGTTCAAGAAAAAAACGGTATGGCTGTGTCACCAGCAGTGACAACATTGTGTGAAAATCCAAATGAAGTCTTTCTAGACGTTGCGAAGTTGTTACTTACATACGCGGATAACATTTTAAGGTAAGGCTGTGAACTTAACGACGCAGTGTGCTGAGATGTGATGTACTTGCTAAACTGAGATTTTCTTTAAATATAGTAGCAAACGTTAATGTCGTGTCATCAGCAGTCTAACCGCCTCCCGGTAAAGCTAACATAGCTGTATGTTATGCCTCGATATACAGTATGCAGTAGTTGCTGTTTACACACGGAGTCAAGCCAAAGTCGTTTTTTTGCCCTTGCAATGCATGGAAAATCCTCACCTAACTTAAGTATCAATCGCTAGAGTGTTCTGGGTTTTTATCATTTTATTGACTATCCAGGAAGCTGTTTTAAAATGTCCCTTTATTCACCTCTACCTCTCCAAACGTTGTCTGTGGAATTCGCTGTAGAGTGAGAGAGAAGTCTCTCGTTAAAGATGTCATGTTTCTTTGAGTAGAGCTAACGTTTATACATGAGCAGACTCGAATGAAATATGACCTACTTTTTGTGTAATGGTAAAGCTGGTATCAGTAAAGTATGGTATCACTGTCACATGTACAATAAACAACAAAACTTAATCTAATCTAATGACACAAATTTATTATTAGATGGTATAGTTTTTTCATTTATGAACAAAAAAAACATTGGTTTGTACATAGTCATTTGTCTGCTCCGCCCCAGAGGAACAAAGTCTGAAGAGCCTGGAGAACAGATCTAGTTCCTCATACATTATGATGTCACCTCCCAACAGGTATCCCAATGAGGAAAAGTACAGATCGATCCGCATAGGCAATCCTACATTCTCCACCAAGCTGTTGCCCATCAAAGGTGCTGTGGAATGCCTTTTTGAGATGGGATTTGAGGAGGTAATTAATAAGCAACTGTCAGGTGGCTACTGTATATAAGTTAAAGAGACCCTATTTATGTTTTTTGGGATTTATCCCATCTGACAAATTGGAGCACAATGGTCCGTTTTCGAAATCTCCTACAACATAATCCAGACGACTGCAGTATGCAGTAACTACTGCATACTGCGTTCATCAGTAGTATGCAGTATGAAACCGTTAAATCGTTTGATTCTGCAGTATGCTAGGCCAGGCTGAGCCTTTGAACAAGCTCTTTAAGCGCTGTGCAAAAAAAAGAACTCGTACCACTATTGCAAATGAAAAATATAACTTAATGAGCTTTGCATTTTTTGTTTACTTTATAAGATGCTACAAATTTAAGAAACTGAAACTTAATTTCTTACGTCTTTATGTGAAATTAGCTAATACAACAAACACTAATTGAGAACTAAAATATAATATCTAATGTATATACATGTTATAATTTATTTACAAGACTGTAGGGCTGTGCAATTGATCAAATTTTAATCGCGATTTTGATTTTGGCTTCTTACGATCATAATAAAAATGTAATCGAGAAAAACGATTATTTTGCACATTACATTTTGCAAGTAAACTCTTTCAACTTGTGTTCTGAATAAAAAGATAAAAGTTCAATGGGAAAAGTATTAAGGGTAGTTTTCAACATATTTTCAAAAGTCATTGAGTAATCGTGATTCCAATATTGACCAAAATAATCGTGATTATGATTTTTCCCATAATCAAGCAGCCCTACAAGACTGTCAATAAGAGACTGGTATCTCTCTCTGCCCTGTCAGAGGCTGCTCTGTGGCCGGTGTGTGTGAGTGACCCGATCAGCGAGCTTGTTACTGTACGCCCGCAATCTGTTGTGGAGCTTTATAACTCTGAATATGGGTGTTGTGTTATTTAAACAAACGATCGGGGAAAGAAACGCCTCTTGTCCGCGAGTCTCCTGAATAGAGCTCCAGCCAACTGAGAGTGGGGTCTGTGAGGGTGGACAGGGCGGCCAGCGACTGTGGAGCTTCTGAACTTCAACACCGTCGCACCAAATTTGCAGTTGGCCATCAATTTTCGTAAAACGGCCCATATTCAAGCTCTACATAATTGATTTCTCTCAT